>NC_092151.1:21418960-21683960 GCF_045791955.1 Oncorhynchus clarkii lewisi | reverse complement strand
CTGAAAACTGCTGTTCACAAATGCTCTCCATCCAACCTCACTGAGCTCGAGCTGTTTTGCAAGGAGGAATGGGAAAACATTTCAGTCTCTCGATGTGCAAAACTGATAGAGACATACCCCAAGCGACTTACAGCTGTAATCGCAGCAAAAGGTGGCGCTACAAAGTATTAACTTAAGGGGGCTGAATAATTTTGCACGCCCAATTTTTCAGTTTTTGATTTGTTAAAAAAGTTTGAAATATCCAATAAATGCCGTTCCACTTCATGATTGTGTCCCACTTGTTGTTGATTCTTCACAAAAAAATACAGTTTTATATCTTTATGTTTGAAGCCTGAAATGTGGCAAAAGGTCGCAAAGTTCAAGGGGGGCGAATACTTTCGCAAGGCACTGTAGGTACAAGTTGTTTAAATGGGAGTTTAGGCTATTTCTGACTACATTATGTTTTCAAGGTCAGCATTGTCAGTTATGTGTTTATATGTTATTATAATTACATGGTGTATTGTGTGTGTGTGTGTGTGTGTATTTGTGTGGATATGTGTGTGTATGTGTATTTTTTTCTGCCTCTGCTAATGTAGATATTATAATAAGGTGTCTCCCATGGGATTACTGTGGGTCTGCTTTACTGTGACTGACAAGTCAGGGTCAGCGAGAGAGAGGGGAAAAGAGAGAGAGGAATGAGAGCTGGGGAGGGTGAAAAAAAATAGGATAGAAGGAGAGTGGAGAGAGAGAGTGTAGAGAGAGGGGGGGAGAGTCTATGTCCTCATTAGATATGCATGCACACCCCTTTAGCCAGCCAAGGTTATTAGCTTGGACACCAGAAAACAGCATGTAGCAGCTAACTGTCACGCTGTAAGTCCAACTTGTATTTCATTATGTGCCCAACTTTTTATTCAGTGTTACAGGTACAAAAAACAAAGCATACAACGATAACCCCAACCCATCAGCAAACATTCACTGTCTACTTGATAAGCATCTCCAGTGTAGATTTGGCCTTGTGTCTGAGGTTATTGTCCCCCTGAAAGGTGAATTAATCTCCCAGTGTCTGGTGGAAAGCAGACTGAACCATGTTGTCCACTAGGATTTTGACTGTGCTTACCTCCATTCCATTTATTTTCTTCCTGAAAAACTCCTGAAAAAATACCCATAACATAATGCAGCCACCATTATGCTTGAAAATATGGAGTGGTACTCAGTAATGTGTTGTACTGGATTTGCCCCAAACAAAACACTTTGTCTTCAGGACAAAAATGTAATTGCTTGCCACATTTTTGCATTTTCACTCTGTCAATTAGCCTAGAATTGTGGAGTAATTACAAAGTTGTCATCCTCAGTTTCTCCAATCACAGCCACTTTGACATGATCTGGTATTGTGTGTTGGCCAGTGACAAAACAAATCTTAATTTTATAAATTTTAAATTCAGGCTGTTACACAACAAAATGTGGAACAAGTCAAGGGGTGTGAATACTTTCTGAAGGCACATAGTTTGTATATTATGGATCCCCATAATATCCTGCCAAGGCAGCAGCTACTTTTCCTGGAGTCCAGCAAAATGAAGGCAGTTATACAATTTTAAAAACATAACAACACATTCATACCAGATTTTACAACACATTAAGTGTGTCCTCTCACTCTACTACTACATATCTACAACATAAAATCCATGTGTACTGTATGTGTGTGTATAGTGCATATATTATTGTGTGTTTGAATGCATGTGTCTGTGCCTATGTTCGTGTTGCTTCACAGTCTCCGCTGTTCCATATGGTTTATTTTTATCCGTTTTTTTTTATAAAATCGTATTGCTTGCATGCGTTACTTGATGTGGAATAGAGTTCCATATAGTCATGGCTCTATATAGTACTGTGTGCCTCCCATGGTCTGTTCAAGACTTGTGGACTGTGAAGAAACCTCTGGTGGTATGTCTTGATGGGTATGCATTGGTGTCCGAGCTGTGTGCCAGTACTTCAAACAGACAGCTCAGTGCATTCAACATGTCAATACCTCTCACAAATACAATTAGTGATGAAGTGCATGTTATTAATGTTAGCTCTCTGTGTGCATCTAAAGGCCAGCCATGCTGCCCTGTTCTGAGCCAATTGCAATTTTTCTAATTCCCTCTTTGTGGCACCTGACCACATGACTGAACAGTAGTCCAGGTGCTACAAAACTAGGGCCTGTAGGACATGCCTTGTTGATAGTGCTGTTAAGAAGGTAGATCAGCGTTTTATTATGGACATACTTCTCCCCATCTTAGCTACTGTTGTATCAATATGTTTTGAACATGACAGTTGACCATGACAGTTGATACCATAACATCCTTGGTTAGTCCAAGCAGTTTAGTCATCTCAACTTGCTAAATTTTCACATTATTCATTACAAGATATAGTTGAGGTTTAGGGTTTTAGTGAATGATTTGTCCCAAATTCAATGCTTTTAGTTGTTTTTCCTTGCTACCAATTCCGAAACTAACTGCAGCTCTTTGTTAAGTGTTGCAGTCATTTAATTCGATGTAGTAGCTCACACATTTAATTAAAAAATTGTATCATTACTTTTTATTTTAGCCTACTTGGTAAATATGTTCTTCTTCTTGAAATGCCCTGTTGGTTAAGGGCTTGTAAGTAAGCATTTCACGGTAAAGTCTACACTTGTTGTATTTGGCACATGTGAAAAATAAAGTTTGATTTGATGTATAGTGTTGAGTCATCCGCATAAATAGCAACACTGGCTTTATTCAAAGCCAGTGGCATGTCATTAGTAAAGATTGAAAAAGTAAGGGGCATAGACAGCTGCCCTGGGGAATTCCTGATTCTATTGTGTTGGATAGGCTTCAATTAAAGAACATCTTCTGCATTCTGTTAGACAGATAACTCTTTATCCACAATATAGCAGGGAGTGTAAAGCCATAACACATACGTTTTTCCAGCAGCAGACTTTGATCGTAACAGCCCCCACAATCTTTTATCATAATTGGTTTGTATGTGTGGGGCTTTAGCTGAGTCAAGTATATTCGTCCAGGCCTCAAATGATCCTTGATTAGCGCTTTTCATTCTTGTTGTTGATAATGCTAATGTTATAACTTCTAATAGTAACTGTATCCACTAATTAAATGGGAGAGTGTACAGTGCTGTCTGTGAGCAGTAATCTTCTCTGATTGATTGAGAGATTCAAAGGGCTATCATTGTTAAGTAACATACTGTAATAGATGAAAAGCATTGAATATTTAAATATTCATGTACTTCAAAATGTATTTTGTATCTTTGCCACAGAAGCATTCAATTGCAGGGCACTGCCACATCATTTACCTGATTTAGGGGACACAGTGAACAGTTGGGAGTTGGGGCCAATTTCCCCATAATACGTTTCCTTGGTCTGTGAACAAACATAAAAGGTATAAATTAATGGTTTGGATTACGGGATACCATGGCCATATTTTTCCATATTCTGTTCCAGTTAAAGGGTTGTTAAGATTCAATTAGATCTGCAGACCATACTTTTTTAATGGCTAATTGTTCAGATTCAATTAGATCTGTGGACCATACTTTTTTAATGGCTAGCTCAGAATATGAGCCTTCCCAAAGCTGTTTATATATCATAGAGATTGGGAGCACAGATCATTTATTTATAAAACCCATCATAGGATGGTTTGGTAGTTGTGTCTCCCAAGGGACTCCATAGGGAAAAAATGTGGAATGTTCTCATACCATTAGTGTCCATGATATCGGTAAGGGTATGGATTCCACATTTGGGCCATTGGGGGGATGCAAAAGACTACCCTCCGGATTACAAGGCATTATTGTAAAATATTGGGTTACGGGCATGCCATTTTCACTCCCAGTTACATTTTTGTTAAATGTTGTGCAAAATGGAAATTGTGTGAGCAATAATAGGACCAAAACATAGTTAATTTTAAGAGATATATCAGAAGACCACCTCATCGAGGGCAAGAGGAGACACTATATTTCTCTCTATACTCAGCCAAGGGGCTGAAGAATTATGTCTAAACCAATTTAGGATGGGGCGAAATGCTAGTACCTGGAAATCCTGGAAATACATTTTATCGTTTGGTACGGATAGTCCTCCTATCTCTTTCCCTCTTTGTAAATGTGTTAATATTTGAAGGGCAGCTCTGAACAGTTGAAACTGGATATTAAAGAGCTGATTGACTCTCTGCTAGACACTAACAAAAGACCCATAATTTCTGGCCCTGTGCCCTATTTGAATCGTGGCATTGAATTCATTATCAGGAGTTACCTGTCTAACACAGAGGGTGTTCTTTAATGGAAGCCTCTCCAATATAATCTATGTAGAATCAGGAATTCCCCAGAGCAGCTGTCTGGGCCCTGTCTACTTTTTTCAATCTTTACTAACGACATGCTTTGAGTAAAGCCAGTGTGTCTATGTATGCTGATGACTCAACACTATACATGTTGACTACTACAGCGAGTGAAATGAATGCAACACTTTTTGTGACTAGGGGGCAGTATTTTCATTTTTGGAAAAATAACGTTCCCGTACTTAACGGGATATTTTGTCAGGACAAGATGCTAGAATATGCATATAATTGACAGCTTAGGATAGAAAACACTCCAAAGTTTCCAAAACTATAAAAATATTGTCTGTGAGTATAACAGAACTGATATTGCAGGCGAAAGCCTGATAAAAATCCAATCCGGAAGTGCCTCATGTTTTGAAAGCTCTGCGTTCCAATGCGTCCCTATTGAGCATTGAATGGACAATCAACCAGATTACTTTTTCTCCGTATTCCCCAAGGTGTCTACAGCATTGTGACGTAGTTTTCCGTATTTATGTTGAAGAATACCCGGAACCGGCTACATTGCGCAACTGGTCACCTGATGGCTCCCAGAGTGATTCTCGCGTAAAATACAGAGGTAGCCATTATTCCAATCGGTCCTACTGAAAAACTAATTGTCCCGGTGGATATATTATCGAATAGATATTTGAAAAACACCTTGAGGATTGATTATAAACAACGTTTGCCATGTTTCTGTCGATATTATGGAGCTAATTTGTAATATTTTTTGCCGTTTTTGTGACTGCAATTTCCGGGCGATTTCTCAGCCATACGTGAAGAACAAACGGAGCTATTTCGCCTACAAAAAATAATATTTTTGGAAAAAAGGAACATTGGCTATCTAACTGGGAGTCTCGTGAGTGAAAACATCCGAAGCTCATCAAAGGTAAACAATTTAATTTGATTGCTTTTCTGATTTCCGTGACCAAGTTACCTGCTGCTAGCTGGACAAAATGCTATGCTAGGCTATTGATAAACTTACACAAATGCTTGTCTAGCTTTGGCTGTAAAGCATCTTTTGAAAATCTGAGATGACAGGGTGATTAACAAAAGGCTAAGCTGTGTCTCAATATATTTCACTTGTGATTTTCATGAATAGGAATATTTTCTAGGAATATTTATGTCCGTTGCGTTATGCTAATTAGTGTCAGTCGATGATTACGCTCCCTCATGCGGGATGGGGAGTCACTAGAGGTTAACAAAGAGTTGCAGTTAGTTTCAGAGTCGGTGGCAAAGAATAAGTTAGTCCTAAATATTTCCAAAACTAAAAGCATTTTATTTTGGACAAATCATTCACTAAACCCTAAACCTCAGCTAAGTCTTGTAATAAATAATGTGGAAATTTGAGGTGACTAAACTGCTTGGAGTAACCTTTGATTGTAAACTGTCATGGTCAAAACATATTGATACAACAATAGCTAAGATGGGGAGAAGTATGTCCATAATAAAGCGCTGCTCTACAGGCCCTAGATTTGTCGCACCTGGACTAATTTTCAGTCATGTGGTCAGGTGCCACAAAAGGGACCTCTGAAAATTACAAAAAAATGCAATTGGCTCAGAACAGGGCAGCACGGCTGGCTCTTAGATGTACACAGAGAGCTAATATTAATAATATGCATGTCAATCTCACCTGGCTCAAAGTGGAGGAGAGATTGTCTTCATCACTACTTGTATTTATGAGAGGTGTTGACATGTTTAGTGCACCGAGCTCTCTGTTCGGACTACTGGCGCACAGCTCGGACACCCATGCATACCATACAAGACATGCCACAAGGGCTTGTAAGTAAGCATTTCACGGTAAAGTCTACACTTGTTGTATTCGGCGCATGTGGCAAATAACGTTTGATTTGATTTGAAGAGGTCTCTTCACAGTCCCCAAGTCCAGAAGAGACTATGGGAGGCACACAGTACTACATGGAGCCATGACTACATGGAACTCTATTCCACATCAAGTAACTGATGTAAGCAGTAAAATTAGATTAGAAAAACAGATAAAAATACACCTTATGGAACAGCAGGGACTGTGAACCAACACAAACATAGGCACAGACACATGCACACTCACACACACGATAACATGCACACTATACACACACTTACACATGGATTCTGTACTGTAGATATGTCGTATTGGTGGAGTAGGAGCCTGAGGACACACAGTGTGTTGTGAAATCTGTGAATGTATTGTTTTAAAATTGTTTAAACTGCCTAAATATGCTGGACTCCAGGAGGAGTAGCTGAGGCCTTGCCAGCAGCTAATGGGGATCCATAATAAATACAAATACAGTAATAATAACGACGTACAATGTTCAGCAATCATAATAATAATAATAATCAGGGCCGGCTCTATAGCCTTTTGGGGGCCCTCAGCGAGACTTGTTTGGGGGGCCGCCCACCAACCGGGCAAAATACATTTGTGGCCCCCCTCTTGTTGTTGGAGAGAAAAATGTTAGCTTTATTCAGTCAATTCGACCCCTTTTATAAACTAGTCAACACTTGCTGTTCAGTTGTGCTATGTGAAACACGCAAAATAAAATAAATGAATGTGTCAGAAAACAATAATTAGGCTTAGTCGTGGATTTTGACTTATTGTTACCACTTACATTACATGGGACGTGCAAATTTATGCGCATCATGCTCTCTCTCCCTCCACTGTGTAAAGAAATTTGACTGCAACCAGAGATCTGTATTTTATGACAAGTTGTTCCTGTCTCCGCCCAATGGGAGTTACTGTCCCAAAGGCAGGAAGGCAGAGGCGACAAGCTTAGGTCCAATATACACCCATAGAAACGCATTGGGCATATTTTCAACAGATTCTCTCCTCTTCCTCTCTGCTGTGTTTCTATGTCATTGTCAGGACCCGGTTATGAACTTGAGTCTCCAGTGTGAGAAACAGTCACTTAGCAATCTGAGCCACTACTAGTCGGCAGAACCCAGAAGATGAGGCAGACACAGCAGTACTTGAGACGGTGTTTTAATAAAGTAAAAAGGAAAGTACTTCAGGCAAAAATATTTAAAAAAAATAATAATTCCAAGAGAAAAAGGTAATCCTCCAAGTGAAAAGGTAAATCCACAAGGTGGTAGGTACAGCAGGAAAAAAGCCTCAAAAGATAATCAAAAATAAATAAACGGGAACAAAAACAGAGTACCACAAGAGAGTCCAACTGGAGTAACAAATGTTCACAGCATCGCTGGGGCTGGGTGCTAACATTCAAACACAGAGCAAAGAACTGAGGAAAACTAAGGGTTTAAATACATTCAAGGGAAATGAGGCACAGATGCAAATAATAATCTGTAATCTGGTCAAAAAAGTACAATGGGGGCATCTAGTGGCCAAAACCGGAACAATCCTGGCCAAATCCTGACAGTCATCACTCACTTTGTGACCGACAGGTGCCTATCCTATCAATAGTTCGCTAGAAATTTTAAATGAAAAGTAGCATAGTTAATATGAAGTGCAAAATGTAGCCGGCTGAAAATAAGCCGACGCTAATGGAAAACACTGATTACTACAAGTTTAGATAACTTGCTAAACTATCTTACCAATCTAAAAATTGTTAGCTGACATGACTAATGTAGTGACTGTCAGTGACTGACTAAACAAGAGATAAACTGCTGATGTACAAACAAATTTTGAACTTGCACCTTGTGTTTTCTACTATTATAACATTCAATAGTAACTTGAGACCCCTACTGAGTCTTGTCTTATACTGAGGGCAGCTGAGGGCAAACAATAGTTTAATATTTCAACAGGGGCAGGCGATAGACAGGTCAAGGCAGGCAGGGTCAGTAAACCAGAGGTGGGGCAATGGTACCGGATGGCAGGCAGGCTCAGGGTCAGGGTAAGCCAGAGGTTAGTAATCCAGAGGGGGGAAAAGGTACAGGTTGGCAGGCAGGCTCAGGCTCAGGGGCAGGCAGAGAGGTCAGGCAGGCGGGCTCAGAGTCAGGACAGGCAAGGGTCAGGCAAAGGTCAAAACCAGGAGGGTGAGAAAAAAGAGACTGGAAAAAGCAGGAGCTGAGACACAAAACCCTGGTTGACTCGAACAAACAGGACAAACTGGCAACAGACAAACAGAGAACACAGGTATAAATACACAGGGAATTATGGGGAAGATGGGCGACACCTGGAGGGGAGTAGAGACAATCACAAATACAGGTGAAACAGATTAGGCTGTGACACCTTGTGTGTTGGGCTTGATGTGCTTCTCGAATAAGTCTTGAGCCTCCTAGGCAGTGGACAACTTGTGTGTTGTATTCTTGAAGGTCAAGATTTGTTTTGCCAGGTGGATGAAGCCACATCTCAGGTTTAGCTTGCATAACTGGGATCTCACCTCATTGTAGGTCACCCTCTGGTTCAGCAGTTCGGCACTCAGGTCTGGGTAGATGCTGATCCTCTTCTCCGCATAGGTCAAAGCCCCTGATTTGATTTGATTAGATTACGCTACAAGGCGAATAAATTGCAGTTTGACGTCAAAACTGTGGATTCGTACAATCCTGTACCAAGATCCGTTCCGGAGAGGACCTGTGCGGTGCGGATTTTTATCAGCAGGGATCAAGTTTTTCCTGCCCAAACAGTTCATAGAAAAGATTGCTCATGAAGGAAGTTGGGTTCCATACTTCCCCACCAGTTTCAAGTCCTGTGACCCGCACATTGAATTTAAGGGAATGATTTTTGAGTGATTCCGTTTCATTTTTTAAAGAATATTTCCCCTTCTAGCTTAGTTTGCGGTGTCTCCAGGTCATGTAGTCGCCCCTCGGTCACATTGGCTGCTGTCTCCAAAATGTTCACATTAGTTGAGTAGGTATCCGCTTTAGAAGTGAACTGTGCAAGACATTTATTTACCAGTCGAGAGCAGAGGTAATTTCCTTACGAACAATCTTTCGGATGGTAGCGGCCAACTCTTTCTGTTGTTGGGTGTTGAGAGCTGCCATCTTCCTACAGTTGAAATGTGAAAGGACAGAATATGCCAGCTGCTGGAGCAAATAGACTTACTTTTGTTCCTTGTAATACAGTGAACGGCCCACACCTTAATGTGATGTTATATGTTGACATTTATTTGAAAATAAGTCAGTTAATTCATAGTTGTTTTGCAAAGCCACGAGACATCCATGTGTTTCAATGCATGCCACCAGAACCGGAACCACCAAACCTTTCCTGTCTGTCTTGTCTTTCAACACAGTTCTCTTTTAGAATATGAACTCACACACACATGCACACACACACATACTTACACACACACTCGGCCCCTTTGATTGTGGACTATAAATCAGACACCACATGCACCATCACAGCTCCTCCAAACCAATGGCACAGAGGTCAGTGTGTGTATGTGCCCATTTTAAAGGTTCCCGTAAAGCAATTCTCATCCATCCTCACACACATAAACCGATACCCACATACACACCCAAAAACACACAGGCATGCGCACACACACTCCCATGGAGTGACTTACCTCCATGAGAATGTCAACAGCACAGCATTCAGACTAGGGCTGGCCGATATGGCCTGAAGCTCATATCTAAAAAATGTTTAACTTATGAGCGATTCACAATACATATCTTGATTTTTTTCAATGTTTTCTCTAAATAAGCTTTGTTGTACAATTAAAGGTAAAATCCACAGCATTTAAAAAACAGTCAACTATAATGTAATGAAGTCAGAGCTTGTGTAATTATACCTAGGCTGAATATAGGCCTTCCACAACCATGAGACCCACTATTCATTATTTGATCAAAATAGTTGTTCCTGCTTTCAGGTCTTCTATAAAAATGCCCTTTTGTTAACAAATTTAACCAGGACCATGCATAATGCACATTCACTAATAATGGAGCAGGCATGAAAAAAAATGATCACCCGTCTCATAAAAAATCTCTCAAGTACAAGCCCACGTGCAAGTGAGTAGCCAGCTAATATTTATATTTCAGGTTTAGCCAACTTGGATCTAGGTATAATTTCACAAGCGTTGAATTCAGCTAACAAGGTAGAAAAGTTGAATTGTTATGAACACAACATTCTGTCCGTCTCCAACTGTTTGAACAGCATGCTAGTCTGTCCACTTTGTTCACATGTTGAAATCAAGTGGCCTACCTTATTTCTCAGAATGACAACAAGTTGCCAATTCATTATATAATTGTTATATGCTTATTGCACATTAAAACACCAACTAAACAGCTAGTATACAGTTTGTTTAAAGCTAATGTAAAGTATTCAGACCCCTTGACTTTTTCCATATTTTGTTACGTTAATGCCTTATTCTAAAATGGATTGACAATTTTTTTCCCTTTATCAATGAAAAAACAAAAACAGGTATTCAGACCCTTTACTCAGTACTTTGTTGAAGAACCTTAGGCAGCAATTGCAGCATTGAGTATTCTTGAGTTTGACACTACAAGCTCGGCGCACCTTTTTACTGCTGCTCTTTATTTATTTATATTTTACATATTTTTTTACTTATCTATTTTTCTTAGAACTGCGTTGTTGGTAATGGAAGCATTTCACTGCTGTATTCCGCGTGTGACAAAAACAATTTGATTTGATTTGGGGATTTTTTCCCAATCTTCTCTGTAGATCCTCTCAATTTCTGTTGGTTGGATGGGGAGCATCTCTCCAGAGATGTTCGATGGGTCAAGTACGGACTCTGGCTGGGTCCTCAAGGACATTTATAGACTTGTCCTGAAGCCACTCCTGCGTTGTCTTGGCTGTGTGCTTAGGGTCATTGTCCTGTTAAAAGGTGAACCTTCACCCCAGTCTGAGGTCCTGAGTTTTCTGGAGCAGGGTTTTATCAAGGATTTCTCTGTTCAACTGTCCCATGATCCTGACTAGTCTCCCAGTCCCTGCCGCTGAAAAACAAACCCACAGTATGATGCTGCCTACACCATGCTTCACCGTAGGGATAGTCCCAGGTTTTCTCCAGACGTGACACTTGATTCAGGCCAAAGAGTTCAATCTTGGTTTCATTACACTTTAGAATCTTGTTCCTCATGGTCTGAGAGTCTTAGGTGCCTTTTGGCCAATTCCAAGCGGGCTTTCATGTGTCTTTTACTGAGGAGTGGCTTCTGTCTGGTCAATCTTCCATAATGGCCTGATTGGTGGAGTGCTGCAGAGATGCTTGTGCCAAGCTTGTAGCGTCATACCAAAGAAGACAAGAGGCTGTAATTGCTGCTAAAGGTGCTTCAACAAAGTACTGATAAAGGGTGTGAATACTCATGTAAATATAATATTTCAATTTTTTATTTTAATGCAAAAAAAAAAAAAAAATGTTTTTGCTTTGTCGTTATGGGGTGAGATGAGAAGAAAACAAATAATTTCATCCATTTTAGAATAAAGCTGTAACGTAACAAAATGTGGATAACTGTATTTTACACATGCGGCGAATACAAGTGTAGACTTTACCGCGAAATGCTACTTACAAGCCCTTAACCAACAGTGTAGACTTTACCGCGAAATGCTACTTACAAGCCCTTAACCAACAGTGTAGACTTTACCGCGAAATGCTACTTACAAGCCCTTAACCAACAGTGTAGACTTTACCGCGAAATGCTACTTACAAGCCCTTAACCAACAGTGTAGACTTTACCGCGAAATGCTACTTACAAGCCCTTAACCAACAGTGTAGACTTTACCGCAAAATGCTACTTACAAGCCCTTAACCAACAGTGTAGACTTTACCGCGAAATGCTACTTACAAGCCCTTAACCAACAGTGTAGACTTTACCGCGAAATGCTACTTACAAGCCCTTAACCAACAGTGTAGACTTTACCGCGAAATGCTTACTTACAAGCCCTTAACCAACAGTGTAGACTTTACTGCGAAATGCTTACTTACAAGCCCTTAACCAACAGTGTAGACTTTACCGCGAAATGCTACTTACAAGCCCTTAACCAACAGTGTAGACTTTACCGCGAAATGCTTACTTACAAGCCCTTAACCAACAGTGTAGACTTTACCGTGAAATGCTTACTTACAAGCCCTTAACCAACAGTGCAGTTCAAGAAGAAGAAAAAATGTACCAAGTAGACTAAAATAAAAAGTAATAATAAAAAGTAACACAATAAGAATTAGAATAATGAGGATATATACAGGGGGCACCGGTACCGAGTCAGTGTGCGGGGATACAGGCTTGTTGAGGTAAGCTGTACATGAAGGTGGGGGCGAAGTGACTATGCATAAGTAACAAACAAACAGCGAGTAGCAACGTATACACAAGGGAGGGGGTGGTCAGTCAACGTAAATGTATGACTTGTTCAGCAGTCTTATGTCTTGGGGGTAGAAGCTGTTGAAGAGCCTTTTGGTCCTAGACTTGGCACTCCGGTACCGCTTGCCATGCGGTAGCAGACAAAAAGGTCTATAAATTGGGTGACTGGAGTCTCCGACAATTTGATGGGCTTTCCTCAGACACCTCCTATTATGCAGATCCTGGATAACCTGAAGCTTGGCCCCAGTGATGTACTGTGCCGTTCGCACCACCCTCTGTAGTGTCTTAAGGTCAGATGCTTAGCAGTTGCCATACCAGGCAGTGATGCAACCGGTCAGGATTATATCGATGGTGCAGCTGTATAACATTTTGAGGATCTGGGAACAAATGCCAAATCTTTTCAGTCTCCTGAGGGAGAAAAGGTTTTGTCGTGCCCTCTTCACAACTGACTTGGTATGTTTGGACTACGATAGTTTGTTGGTGATGTGGACACCAAGGAACTTGAAACTCTCGACCCGCTCCACTACAACCCCGTCGATGTTAATGGGGGCCTGTTCGGCTGTCACGTAGCTAGGAGTGGTGGGTGCGGAGTCAGGCGCAGAGAGCAGAGGTTTAGGGAAAAACTGTATTTATTCCGATAAGTATGGTCACGCCAAAAACAACAGGCGAAATAATGACCGACCCAAACAGGACACCAAACAGTCTGAACAATAAAAAAACACAACCATCCACAAACAGAACAGAGAACAAGCCTGCACAAAAGCAGACAGGCATAGAAGGCTTAAATAGCCCTGAAACAAACCCCAAACAAGAAACAGGTGAAACCAATACAGACATAACCAACAGAAAAAGAAAAGGGAAGCGGTGGCAGCTAGTAGACCGGTGACGACGACCGCCGAGCGCCGCCCGAACAGGAAGAGGAGCCACCTTCGGTGGAAGTCGTGACATCAGCCTGCCTTTTCTTGTAGTCCACGATCATCTCCTTTGTCTTGCTAACATTGAGGGAGATGTTGTTGTCCTGGGATCACACTGACAGTTCTTTGACCTCCTCCCTATAGGCTGTCTCATTGTTGTCGGTGATCAGGCCTACCACTGTTGTGTCGTCAGCAAACTTAATGATGGTGTTGGAGTCATGTTTGACCACACAGTCATGGGTGAACAGGGAATACAGGAGGGGACTAAGCACACACCCCTGAGGGGCCCCAGTGTTAAGGATCAGCGTGGCAGATGTGTTGTTGCCTACTTTCACCACCTGGGGGAAGCCGTCAGGAAGTCCAGGATCCAGTTGCAGAGGGAGGTGTTTAGTCCCGGGGTCCTTAGCTTAGGGATGAGCTTCGTGGGCACTATGGTGTTAAACGCTGAGCTGTAGTCAATGAACAGCATTCGCACATACAGTTGAAGTGGGAAGTTTACGTACACTCAATTAGTATTTGGTAGCATTGCCTTTAAATTGTTTAACTTGGGTCAAATGTTTCGGGTAGCCTTCCACAAGCTTCCCATGATAAGTTGGGTGAACTTTGGCCCATTCCTCCTGACAGAGCTGGTGTAACTGAATCAGGTTTGTAGGCCTCCTTGCTCCCACACACTTTTTCAGTTCTGCCCACAAATTTTCTATATGATTGAGGTCAGGGCTTTGTGATGGCCACTCCAATACCTTGATTTTGTTGTTCTTAAGCCATGTTGCCACAACTTTGGAAGTATGCTTGGGGTCATTGCCAATTCGGAAGACCCATTTGCGACCAAGCTTTAACTTTAACTGATGTCTTGAGATATTGCTTCAATATATACATATAATTTTCCTTACTCGTGATACCATCTATTTTGTGAAATGCACCAGTCCCTCCTGCAGCACAGCACCCCCACAACATGATGCTGCCACCCCCGTGCTTCACGGTTGGGATGGTGTTCTTCGGCTTGCAAGCATCATTATGGCCAAACAGTTCTATTTTTGTTTCATCAGACCAGAGGACATTTCTCCAAAAAGTACGATCTTTGTCCACATGTGCAATGCAAACTGTAGTCTGGCTTTTTTATGGCGGTTTTGGAGCAGTGGTTCTTCCTTGCTGAGCAGCCTTTCAGGTTATGTCGATATACGACTCGTTTTACTGTTGATATAGATACTTTTTTACCTGTTTCCTCCAGCATATTCACATGGTCCTTTGCTGTTGTTCTGGGATTGCTTTGCACTTTCCGCACCAAAGTACGTTCTTCTCTCGGAGACAGAACGTGTCTCCTTTCTGAGTGGTATGACGGTTACATGGTCCCATGGTGTTTATACTTGCGTACTATTGTTTGTACAGATGGACGTGGTACCTTCAGGCGTTTGGAATCTGTTCACATGGTTTTGTTCACATCGGCTACCGAGAGTGTTATCACACAATCATCCAGAACAGCTGGTGCTCTCGTGCATGCTTCAGTGTTGCTTGCCTCAAAGTGAGCATAAAAGGCATTTAGCTCGTCTGGTAGGCTTGCGTCACTGGGCAGCTCGCGTCTGGGTTTCCCTTTGTTGTCCGTAATAGTTTTCAAGCCCTGCCACATCTGACAAGCGTCAAAGCCGGTGTAGTAGGATTCAATCTTAATCCTGTATTGACGCTTTGGTTGTTTGATGGTTCGTCTGAGGGCATAGCGGGATTTCTTATAAGCGTCTGGATTAGTCTCCTGCTCCTTGAAAGCGGCAGCTCTAGCCTTTAGTTCGATGCAGATGTAAAAGGGTCTGAATACTTTCCGAATACACTGTACGTACGCACACACACAAACACACACTGTAATAATATTCTTGTCACACATTTTCCTTAGGAGGCTTGTGCTCATACACTACTCTGGTACTGCTGATAACCACATGACATACCACACACACACACACAAACACACACGCAATTACTCCCTACAGGAGACATAAACATGCACGCACACACACTTTCACTGCAATTACACTCAACAGGACAATGAAAGAGAGCAAAAGAGTGTGATAGGATACATAGAGAGATAGCGGTTCCACGCCAGGGTAGCCCAAAATGTTTTTGGTATCTCGGATTGTTCTGGTAATTCTCACATTCAGGCTTCATTTGGAGGAAGGATGTTTGACATGCTTTTTACATTTCTTTTTAAATTATGGGGAGAAAATCATGATGTAAATTGCCAATTTAGGCTCTTTTAAAGAGAATACTCTCTCTCTCTCTCTCTCTCTCTCTCTCTCTCTCTCTCTCTCTCTCTCTCTCTCTCTCTGCCTCAAAAGAGGCATATAGGTTTAAAAGAGCCTAAATTGGCAATTTACTAGATTATATGTGCCATTTAGCTTGCTTCATCAGAGTTAAGGCTTCTGGAAAGAGCTAGACATTGTCCTTGTAAAGTTGTCAGTCCGACTAACTTTACTGTCATCACCTCTAAAGATGGCATGCAAATCAAACAATATTTGGATGATGCTATCCATCTACTTTATCCCCTGAAGATTCGCTTGTTAACTAGCCATATTGACGTGATCTGTTGTTAGCTAGCTAGTTAAATTGACGTGGTCCATCAATCAATGTAACCTATCATGTCTGTCAGCAGCAATCATGGTTAAACACTCTTAAAAACAATGTTGAAAAGGTGATAATGTTTGCTAACTTTGCTAGGTAGGCCTACGTTGTTGGAGGAACAAGTACATTAAGTCTACTTACCAACATGTTTAACCAACTGAACAAGGTTGATTTGATTTGATTTTACATTTTCTAATGGTAGTTAACATTATTAGCTAACAGTATATCGGCAAATGCGCCATTCTGCTGCTTGACAGGCAGAGCCCACAGAGGATTGGAAATTACATGACCAATTGATGTTTACTGATCATGAAAAGCATGCAGCTACTTGCTGTTAAACTCTGATGATAGCGAGCTAAATGTGCGCAATTATTTTGCATGGAGTAATCCGAAATGTTTAGTTCTGACTGCTTTTCAAGATGAGATGATCTGTCTCCCCTTGCTCTTCATCTGCTTCCTCAAAACGCAAATATATTTTATCCAGGTGTATTGCCCTTTAACGTTCAACTAAGAAACATATTGTAGTTTTAATGAACAGCTTGCTTGTGCTAGGCATGTATTATCGATACCACATACGAGATCGTGCAAGTGGTTTGTTTACGGGTAAGCTAGACTATAGCACTGACACCTTGTGGTGATAATGTTGAACTGCATATAATTACAACAGGATGATACATAACATGAAGCAAACAAATTGCAACTTTGTTTCAAGCAACATGTATTTTGAAATTAAATGAAATTAACCTTAAAATATTCCTTTCTGCACACCCTCATGATATTTGCTAATAATGACTCTCTCCTGTGCAAGTCATCCTTAAAATGGAAATTACATAATTTAGCAAAATGAAATCTTAATAAAACACTTTAAAAAAAAATATCTGACAAGTGAGCACTTACTGTATATATAGTCATTTTCACGGTTTCATACATTCTTAGAATGTTTGGGAATTATGTATACTGAGTCATTTGTGAAAAGTCGATAGCAATATAGAGTGGGAACATGGCTGTGTGTTTGGACAATTAATAGACACTGCAGTAAATAAAACCTAAGAAAAAAAAAAAACATATGTCTCGTCCAGGACTGGAGTCTACGCAGATCGGTGCACCATAGCCAACCAGAGCTACAGTAGGCCTTTATGCAAACGAGCTCTTTGTTACACATGCCTTCCATCATTCATTTTGAACTGGATACAGAATGTCAATCTTCTTACATTTGGGAACTTTACAGTCATATTGATCAAACAACCATGAAAAGGTAGGCTCTCCCTCAGTTATGCACATCAACAACAACAAGATCAACAACTAATGCTAGCAAGAGTAAGATGAGGTAAAATCTAACCTAGGAACATTAGATAAACCCTGTCTAACTTTTTCAGCTAGTTGGCCGTTAAAATTGCACTAATAAAATTGTAGCCTACTCGTCCTTCTGCAACTTGCATGCAATCAAGCACCCAGCTAACTGGCTAAAGTTGGCTAGCTCGCTAGCTAGCTACTTCCAGACACAAATAAGAGAACTGAACTCACTCTGACCATTTTACTCACCCTAACAGAGCTGGTTAGCTAGGCTGTTTACATGTTATCTAGCAGCTGGCTAGCTAACGTTAGGCTCCGTGTATTTAGCTTGCTACATAAATAGATATGCTAGCCTATTAGCCATGCTATGACTGACTTGTGATCATTTACCTTGCTAGTTTGATTGTATTGAGATTCCCAGCCTTAGTTACAGTCATCTGTTTGTGACCAAAATATTGAGTCATTGAAACTGAAACAGTGCATCCCGAATGGAGGCAGCAAACAATGTATCAAGCCCACTGTGATTTATAACCTGATAGCAATGTTTTTTGGACAACCAAGAACTATTTAATTATATTAATCATGCATTGAGCTGCATCCAACTATTCTACCAACAATGCCTTAGTGTACGTCATGTAAGGGAATACCCCCCTGAATTGGACAAAAATGAATGGCAAGATATTGGCATTGGACAAACCATATACACGATGTCCAATACCACCCAAAGCGGCGTTGATTCGTGCAAAGTATATGGCAAATGCCATATGGCAATTGCCAATTGTAACACCTCAAAAATCCAAAAGTGCGCTCCACCGGGGTTTTTCATATTGGAAATGCAACCCAAGTCAACATCCAAAAGCAAAATTTTGAAAAAATGATTTTTTTTTCAAAAACTTATCACCCCTTAAAAAAGTGCTTTCTGGGCCGTTTTTCGAAATTCTTTCGCTTTTTTTGTCAATTGCACATGTGTAAGAACTGTATGAATATACTTTTGTCCAATTTTGATATCAATTTTTTTTTTTTTTTAATTACATGCGCATAAGGCATATGTTTTGTCCATTTGCAATATGATTTCATAGGAAGTCAAAAGTCAAAAGTCAAAAATGTCAAAATTTGGTAAAAAACTTCACACATCCTTAAAAAAGTGCTTTCTGGACCGTTTTTCAAAATTCTTTCAATTTTTATGTCAATTACACATGTATAAGAACTTTATCAACAAACTTTAGTCATACTTTATTATCATTTTTTTTTTTTTTTTTACTTGTGCATAAGGCATGTTTTCTCCATTTGGAATATGATTTCATAGGAAGTCAAAAGTCAAAAGTCAAAAATGTCAAAATTTGGTAAAAAACTTCACACATCCTTAAAAAAGTGCTTTCTGGGCCGTTTTTCAAAATTCTTTCAATTTTTGTGTCAATTACACATGTATAAGAACTTTATCAACATACTTTAGTCATACTTTATTATCATTTTTTTTTTTTTTTTTTTACTTATGCATAAGGCATATGTTTTCTCCATTTGGAATATGATTTCATAGGAAGTCAAAAGTCAAAAGTCAAAAATGTCAAAATTTTATAAAAAACTTCACACACCCTTAAAAAGGTGCTTTCTGGACCGTTTTTCAAAATTCTTTCGAATTTTGTGTCAATTACACACTTATAAGAACTGTATCAACAGACTTTATTCGTATTTTATTATCATAATTTTTTTTTTTTTTTTTACATGCGCATAAGGCATATGTTTTGTCCATTTGCAATATGATTTAATAGGATGTCAAAAGTCGAAAATTTGATTTTTTTTTTAAACTTTAAAAACTAAAAAAAGTGCTTTCTGGACCGTTTTTCGAAATTGTTTCGATTTTTAGACAATTAATCATGTGTAAGAAGTGTATGAATATACTTTTGTAAAATGTTATTATCATAATTTTATTTTTTTTACTTGTGCATAAGGAATATGATTTGTCCATTTGAAATATGATTTCATAGGAAGTCAAAAGTCAAAGTCAAAAGTCAATTTTTTGGGGGGCCAAAATTGACTGAACTGATGAACTCGGGACGGCCGGGCAGTGATAGTTGTTCATTTCCATCACTTGTTGTGTTGATTTCATCATGTCCATTTGGTGATGTTTTTTCACTATAGAATCATATTGCAAATGCGCGTGCAACTGGTAACCGGAAAAAAAAAAATGATGATTTCATTATGTCCATTTGTTTATGTTTCCTTACTTTTTCAAAGTCACTGTGCATTTGCAATATGTTTTAATGGGCAGGTACCATCACGAATTTGTCATGCTCAAAATTCAAACTATACTTTGCTCAAACTATACCTTTGTCAACTTGTATTATCATAATATTTTTTTTGTTTTACTTGTGCATAAGGCATATGTTTTGTCCATTTGCAATATGATGTCATAGGAAGTCAAAAGTCAAAGTCAAAAGTAACGATTTTCCTCCGTGCAACTGGTGATCTGAAATGTGCAACTGGTGATCTGAAATGTGCAACTGGTGATCTGAAATGTGCAACTGGTAACCCCCAAAAAAAAAATGTGATTCTATGTTTCCTTACTTTTTCAAAGTCACTGTGCATTTGCAATATGTTTTAATGGGCAGGTACCATCACGAATTTGTCATGCTCAAAATTCAAACTATGCTTTGCTCAAACTATACCTTTTTCAACTTGTATTATCATAATTTTTTTTTGTTTTACTTGTGCATAAGGCATATGTTTTGTCCATTTGCAATATGATGTCATAGGAAGTCAAAAGTCAAAGTCAAAAGTAACGATTTTCCTCCGTGCAACTGGTGATCTAAAATGTGCAACTGGTAACCCAAAAAAAAAAAATTTGATTCTATGTTTCCTTACTTTTTCAAAGTCACTGTGCATTTGCAATATGTTTTAATGGGCAGGTACCATCACGAATTTGTCATGCTATAAAAATCCTGCAGGAATGTGAAATTGACTGGCCCGATGAACTCGGGATGGCTTTGCAGTGATTCTGGGTCATCTCAATCGCTCGTTTGGGTTGATTTCAGAATGTCGCTTTTGGTGATGTTTTTTCACTATAGAATCATATTGCAAATGCACGTGCAACTGGTCACCCCAAAAAAAAAAAATTGATTTTTTTTGTTTATGTTTCCTTACTTTTTCAAAGTCACTGTGCATTTGCAATATGTTTCAATGGGCAGGTACCATCACGAATTGGTCATGCTATAAAAATCCTGCAGGAATGTGAAATTGACTGGCCCGATGAACTCGGGATGGCTTTGCAGTGATTCTGGGTCATCTCAATCGCTCGTTTGGGTTGATTTCAGAATGTCGCTTTTGGTGATGTTTTTTCACTATAGAATCATATTGCAAATGCACGTGCAACTGGTCACCCAAAAATAAAAAAAAATTGTTTATGTTTCCTTACTTTTTCAAAGTCACTGTGCATTTGCAATATGTTTTAATGGGCAGGTACCATCACGAATTGGTCATGCTATAAAAATCCTGCAGGAATGTGAAATTGACTGGCCCGATGAACTCGGGATGGCTTTGCAGTGATTCTGGGTCATCTCAATCGCTCGTTTGGGTTGATTTCAGAATGTCGCATTTGGTGATGTTTTTTCACTATAGAATCATATTGCAAATGCACGTGCAACTGGTCACCCAAAAATAAATAAAAATTGTTTATGTTTCCTTACTTTTTCAAAGTCACTGTGCATTTGCAATATGTTTTAATGGGCAGGTACCATCACGAATTGGTCATGCTATAAAAATCCTGCAGGAATGTGAAATTGACTGGACCGATGAACTCGGGATGGCTTTGCAGTGATTCTGGTTCATCTCAATCGCTCGTTAGGGTTGATTTCAGAATGTCGCTTTTGGTGATGGTACCTCACTGTTTAAACATATTGCAAATGTACAAGAGTCAAGTGGACAAGAGTCCATCAGTCAATTAGATATCATTCTGACACCAAACTGATACAAACTGACACCAAACCCACTTTTTCCAACTCGTTTAGTAACCAACTATTACATACTTCAGAGCTGGCCCAAAATTCACAACGCCTTCGGTTCAAACCATAAAAAAACCATAAAACACGTAGTTACGTTCTAGCTGCGGGTCCATTTCTTATGTTATGTGTTGGCCTAGCTGAGGCGACCCCGAATCCCAAGTTTTGGCTCGATAGGTCATTTGGTGTCCGAGAAAAACCCTAATTGGTGCTGAAAATCCACTTTTTTCCATGCCTTGCTACGGGGTCCTTGAACGAGCTATCGGACAGAAACGTTGGGGTCCGTCTCTATGGGCCGAGCCGGTTTCAATGCACCTAGCCTTGCGTCTCTGAGACTTTTCTAAACGTCGTCATTTTTGTGATGGTCAAAATTAATTGAAGGTATTGCAAATGTACGAGGCTGTTTCTCGGTCCGAGAACCGTCTAGAGCCACGTAACTCACCACGCACCATCGACCGGAGGTCTAGAACAGGTTTCTAAAGTTTCGGAACTCTAGGTCTGACGGTTCTTTTTTAGCTCGAACAAAGCTAACTATTGCAGCCACTGTCTGTCTCTACGCACCCCAATACGTCCCTCCATCCAAGTTGTGTTTTAGTGTGATTTTTTTTTCCTTTGATTTTTTTTTGGAAAAAATGACTGATTTACAGTTCATGGGGGTTGCCTAATCACACATATGAAGTTTTGGAAAGATCAGACTTTTTTAACCCCTCGAAACAGCCCCTGAGACACCAATTATGGCACTTCTGGTTGGCACAGGAAGCTATAAATCAACACATATCCTCATTGGGGTATGTTGTTACAGAATCCTGAGTTTTAAGTCCTTACGTTAAGAACTGACTGATTTACACAGGGTTGAATGCACTATGTCTGTCAAACTGCAGGCAGGGTATGGGTAAACACTTTTAGGGGCATTTTAACCACTTCCGGTTGGTCCAGGAAGCTCAGAATCAACACAGGTAGACCTCATAGTGGCCTGATGGACTGGTACCGAAGACAGGTTCATACGGCATTCATAACCCATATAGACTTCAGGTTGAAATTAGGGGTGCAGGCAATGTATTCCTATGGGGAGAGATGACACTGTAATCTGTGAGATCAAAAAACACTGTTTTACTGTTAAGGGTTAATGCCACACGGTCAAGGTTAGGCTTGCACGGATCGGGAGGACCTTAGGAACATTCATGTGGTGGAATTTTTCTTCTCACCTAAACGGTTCTCTCACTGTCACTCAAAAGCAAATGACATTGTGGGGCAGGCTTCATTTTGGGCCTACTTTTCTAATGGTCGTTGCGCTTAGACCGAGCGAGCTACGTTCAAGCGGGATAGCTCGTTGAACTCAGCACAGTCTGGAGACTATGGTGATGCCATTTTTTGTGTTGATTTCAGAATGCCATTTTGGTGATGGTCCCTCTCCGTTTAAACATATTGCAAATGCACAAAAGTCAACTAGCAAGTCAGTGTCCATCAGTCAATTAGATGTCATTATGACACCAAACCCACTTTTTACTACTCATTTAGAAGCCAACTATCACATATGTCAGAGCAGTCCCATAATTCACAGCGCCTTTAGTTTAAAACATAATAAAAAGGTAAAACACATAGTTACGTTCTAGCTGCGGGTCCAGTTCGGACATTATGTGAAGTCCTATGTGAGGCGACCCCGAATCCCGAGTTTCGGCTCGATAGGTCATTTGGTGTCCGAGAAAAACCCTAATTGGTGCTGAACGTTGGGGTCCGTCTCTATGGGCCGAGCCGGTTTCAATGCACCTAGCCTTGCGTCTCTGAGACTTTTCTAAACGTCGTCATTTTCGTAATGGTCAAAATGAATTGAAGGTATTGCAAATGTACGAGGCTGTTTCTCGGTCCGAGAACCGTCTAGAGCCACGTAACTCACCACGTACCATCGACCGGAGGTCTAGAACAGGTTTCTAAAGTTTCGGAACTCTAGGTCTGACGGTTCTTTTTTAGCTCCAACAAAGCTAACTATTGCAGCCACTGTCTGTCTCTACGCACCCCAATACGTCCCTCCATCCAAGTTGTGTTTTAGTGTGATTTTTTTTTCCTTTGATTTTTTTGGGGAAAAATGACTGATTTACAGTTCATGGGGGTTGCCTAATCACATATATGAAGTTTTGGACAGATCAGACTTTTTTAACCCTTCGAAACAGCCCCTGAGACACCAATTATGGCACTTCCGGTTGGCACAGGAAGCTATAAGTCACCACATATCCTCGTTGGGGTATGCTTTTACATAATCCTGAGTTTTAAGTCTTTACGTTAAGAACTGAGTTATTTACGGAGGGTTTAGTATGTGTGTGTTATTTCAGAAAATCATAGAAAATCACAGAAATCTCGCAGAGCTCCGCAGCACACTTTAAAAAGATTCGTATGAACACCCTGCAACTGGATCTGTAACCGTTGAAAAAAAAACCCGCCTATTTGTGAACATCACAGATTGGTCATTGTTCCGTTTCTCTTAAATGACGATAGATAAATGGCTGGTTCTTTTTTTATTGACACCGGAGGCTCCTTGACTTTGACCTGAAGTGGAAAAATAATTTCTCTATTTCCATTTTGGACCTTTAATCCCAGAAAAACGGCCATAACTCAAAAACCGTTGAGGCCTAGACGCCATCTTGTTCGGGGCCAACTGCCCATTATGCCAAACCTACGCTCACCAAGTTTCGGCTTCAAAATATTTTCCGTTTTCGAGATAAGGCCCCGTCGTGATTCGTGATGTTTTGCCAAATTGCCATATGATTCCGTATGCCCTCTTGTGGGAATTTCCGGGATAGCGGAAAAATGGTCCAAAACTTGTTTATTTTATAAAACGGAAACCGAATGTCCGACAAAGTTCATTTGATGACTTCCCGGTAGGTCTGGCCCTACCGCACGGCCCGACGCAGACCGCGAATTTTACAAACGATTTCGGACGTCTAGTAAGGGACCGTACATTTGCAATATGGACTTTTTCACTGATCATACACGAAATGCCGAAATGTTCCCATAGTTAAGGTATGAACCTATTTTTTTTAAACGTCTTATAAAGTTGGTTTTGTAGCATAAACTGAAAATGTGATATTTTTGACTGATATTAATATGTCTGTTTGTTTCATATCTGCAAAGTAGTTCAAAGGCTGTCAGTTCCACTTTAAGGCCTACCTTCATTACAAGGGTAAGGCTTGCACTCATCCATTTTAATGAAGGGATGTAGCTGTAGAAGTCAGATCTGGTATCCTTCAACATGGTTAGCCTCGTTAATTGTCTAATAAAAAAGAAAAACCCACACACTGCTCTTGCCAGTATCAGCCTTTTATTTTCTTTCGCGTTATTAGCAAATGATTCCCACACGTATGTTCTCAGATGTGTGAATGGTTTTCCTATTTCTAATAATATGATTTCAAATGCAGAAAACATCTCAACAAAATGTAAACAATTTGCTAATCCTGTTTTAGTATAGAAATTACAATCCATATGTACAAGTGCATTGGACATCCCCACAAGGCCAATACTAATCCCATCATACAGTATGTCTGCATTGGGCATTCATGCCATAAATAATCTCACATCAGTTGTAAGCAATGGAACCAAAAGGGTAGAGCACGGATAGTGGAGGCCAGAAAAAAATCCCCTGGAGAGTGACCATTGTGAAGGGTCACTTTTACGTGGGCTGCAAAGTCGCCATGTAATGTATGGCTGATCGGGCCAGGGTGCAAACCCTAATCAAATGACACTTGTAGCTAGCATGCCAACCACTGGAGAAGGAGGACAGTGAGTGTAGCAGAATGAAGCAAATCAGCACAATATTGCAGGAGGGGATCCTCCCGCAGCTGAGATGCTTACGGTATTCAAGTATAGGTACATTTATAATAGAAAGGAGACACTAATTCAAGTATAAGGGGGATGACATCACATCACAGTTGCTACTAGAACTCACCTCTACTAGTCACACCCCTTTCACCTCCCACTACACTGACAGTATAAATCAGCCGCTGACTGTTTGATCTGAGTCAATGTAGCAGAATGAAATACCCACAAAATGAATTCTGTGTGTGCTAGATTGACTCAGTTCACACAGTACACTCTGCTGGCTGCTGAGATTGATGAGGAAAAGGAGGTGGTCAGTTAATGTAGCAGAGGGGTGAGTGTGCTGAGGATGATGAAGAGAAGGAGGACGTCATTGAGTGTAGCAGAGGGGTGTGTGTACTAGCACATGAGCTAGTTTCAAGCAGACGACCATAGTTCCTGTGCCCAAGGAAGCGAAGGTAACCAGCCTAAATTATTACCGCCCTGTTGCACTCATGTTGGTAGCCATGAAGTGCTTTGAAAGGCTGGTCATCCCGGATACCCTACACCCACTCCAATTCGCATACCACCCCAACAGATCTACAGATGATGCAATCTCAATCGCACGCCACACTGCTCTTTCCCACCAGGACAAAAGGAATACCTATGTGAGAATGCTGTTCATTGACTACAGCTCAGCGTTTAACACCATAGTGTCCACAAAGCTCATCACTAAACTAAGGACCCTGGGATTAAACACCTCCCTCTGCAACTGGATCCTGGACTTCCTGACGGGTCGCCCCCAGCTGAAAAGGGTAGGCAACAACACATCTGCCACGCTGATCCTTAACACTGGGGCCCCTCAGGGGTGCGTGCTTAGTCCCCTTTTGTACTCCCTGTTCACCCATGACTGCGTGGCTAAACATGACTCCAACACCATCATTAAGTTTTTTGACGACACAAAAGTAGTAGGCCTGATTACCGACAACGATGAGACAGCCTATAGTGAGGAGGTCAGTGTGGTGCCAGGACAACAACTTCTCCCTCAATGTGAGCAAGACAAAGGAGCTGATCGTGGACTACAGGAAAAGGTTGGCCGAACAGGCCCCTATTAACAACGATGTGGCTGTAGTGGAGTGGGTCGAGAGTTTCAAATTCCTTGGTGTCCACATCACCAATGAACTGTCAAGGTCCAAACACACCAAGAAAGTTGTGAAGAGGGCACGACAACACCTTTTCCCCCTCAGGAGACTGAAAAGATTTGGCATGGGTCCCCAGATCCTCAAGAAGTTATACAGCTGCACCATTAAGAGCATCCTGGCCGGTTGAATCCCCTCCTGGTATGGTAACTGCTCGGCATCTGACCAAGGAGCTACAGATGGTAGTGCGTACGGCCCAGTACATCACTGAGGCCAAGTTTCCTGCCATCCAGGACCTATATACTAGGCGGTGTCAGAGGAAAGCCCAAATAATTGTCAAAGACTCCAGTCACCCAAGTCATAGTCTGCTCTCTCTGCTACCGCACGGCAAGAGGTACCGGAGCGCCAAGTCTAGGACCAAAAGGCTCCTCAATAGCTTCTACCCCCAAGCCATAAGACTGGTGAACAATTAATCAAATGGCCACCCACACTATTTACATTGACACCCCCCCATTTGTTTTTACACTGCTGCCACTCGCTGTGTATTATCTATGTATAGTCACTTTATCCCAACCTACATGTACAAATTACCTCGACTAACCTGTTCCCCCGCACATTGACTTGGTATCGGTACACCCTGTACTTAGCCTCGTTATTGTTATTTTATTGTGTTACTTTTTATAATTTTTTTACTTTAGTTTATTTGGTAAATATTTTCTTAACTCTTTCTTGAACTGCATTGTTGGGTAACGGCTTGTAAGTAAGAATTTCACGGTATTTAGCGCGTGTGACAAATTCAGTTTGATTTGATTTGATTTGACAGGTGAGTGCCAGGCTCTTTATCAATTCATCCTTCCTCGATTATCACCTCTTCTCTCATCACCTTCTTCTCAAATCCAGTTGGAGAAGAAGGTCAGAGTGGAGGGACCTTGTACCTTCTCTTCCAATACAGTTGCGATACAATACAGGTGAAGAGATAGGATGCGAGTAATTAAAGAAAGACAAAGTGAGACAAAGCCCTAGTAGCCATCGTGTGGTGATGTCACCTGACCTGAGACCTAAAGTATTGTTATCCTAGCCCAACCAAGATAATGTTTTTTGTAGAATAATGGATTCTGCTTCGTGGGTATGAAGTGCAGTTGTGGACAGGGGTTGCATCCTAGGTCAGCCATACAGGGATTGTTATACCTACACCAATGATCAAGGACATCAGTTTCTGCTGCAAATATGTGCAATACCATCAGACATCATTAGCGTGACAACCAAATAAAACAGGCAAATAATAAATGTTCAATGACCAAAAAATACACAATACTAAATTCAAAGAATCAACACTTTATTTAATATTATACAAAGAACGCCTATGTAAATGGTTAGTAGGTTTAGACATCCATCTCCAAAATAAGAGATGAATAGTTAAATGAATAGTGTCTAATACAAATAATAAGCAGAATGTCAGGGCTGGGCTGGAACAGAAACCTGCTGTCATGACTGACCACGAGAAACCAAATAGGTCAGATCAGATTTGAAATGAATAACTTCAATCAGACCCCATTTCACCCATAGAGAGGGGAGGATAGTACTAGTGGGGATTGACACTCACGCCCTGTTGTAAACAAGGGAGAAGATCCAGGTCTGTGCACTCAAAATTCACCAGAGGAATGTTCTAACAGAACTTTTCCCTCTGAAACTCTAACACTTTCAAAAGCAAATACTGGAACAATATTTTGAACGTAGAACGTTCGATCAATAGAACACTCTTGTGATTTTGTTTGTTATTTGTGCTGTCCTTAAAAGTGTTGTAAATGAAATACTGTAACTTGTAAGGTATACCCACTACATGGATGAAGCTTCCATACTATGGGTTGTGCAAGTAATTTAAAAATGATGAAAGTGTTTTTGTTAAGAGAGGGATGTGATTTGAGAAGTTATAAGAGATAATTGTTTTCAATAACTTTGCACAGTGTGTAATCACTGCCCCGGAGTGAGGTCAGGGAGCATGCCAGCTTGCCAGAACCACCCCTATCGAGCAAAAGGTATAAATGACGGTTTAACGAATTAACACATCGAACCAGAAAAAAAGCGTGAAGTGGCAGCTACACGTTTAAAATGGTTTGAACTTTGAATCTCAATACGAGGTGGAGGCAATAAAATCCTCTCCCGGACAATCACTGGTACGGCTGATTAGCTGTCCTAAGGAAGGTATATTCGGAAGTGAATTTAAGTATGACCATCCTGTTACTGTGCTCAAACCATCGTATTATGCTACTATCATCACACCACTGGGGAACCATCGATATGTCTGGCTAGCCTATCTTCAAATAAGTATCTTCAAGAGCGAATGGAAGGAAAATCAACTCTGTAGTTCTGTTCAAGACTACATGACAAGTCACCGGATACCGGACAACAGCAGAAGAGTAGTTGGAACCATTTCGGACAATCAGAGCCTTACAAGCGTCCCCGCGTAAAGGCCCAACCCCCTTTCCAAGGCCGCCCCGTTCACCGAGAGATCCCAGGTGATTTCCAGGCATTTCATGTAAATACATTCATGACTTCTTGCTCAAAGTGGGTGGCGGTTTGTGTGCAAAATATTTGGTTATTGTAGGTGAGAGTAGTTTCTGAATGTGGCAATGTTAAGTGTCTCTGTCCCTCTTTCCCTCTTCATCTGTTCTTTAACAAGTATCCATAAGCTGTAGACCACACTACCTACTGAGAGAGTTTTCATCTGTATTCTTTGTAGCCGTTTACATAACACCACAGTCAGAGGCTGTCACTAAGACATAATTGAATGAGCTATATTCCACCATAAGCAAACAAGAAAATAAGTGCATCGATGACGTCGTCCCCACAGTGACCGTACGTACATACCCCAACCAGAAGCGATGGATTACAGGCAGCATCCGCACTGAGCTAAAGGCTAGAGCTGCCGCTTTCAAGGAGCGGTACTCTAACTGGGAAGCTTATAAGAAATCCCACTATGCACTCCGATGAACCATCAAACAGGCAAAGCGTCAATACGGGACTAAGATGAAATCGTACTACACCGGCTCTGATGCTCGCCTGATGTGGCAGGGCTTGCAAACCATTACAGACTACAAAGTGAAGCACAGCCAAGAGCTGCCCATTGACATGAACCTAACAGATGAGCTACTTCTATGCTTGCTTTGAGGAAAATAACACTAAAACACACATGAGAGCACCAGCTGTTTCGGAAGACTGTGTGATCACTCTCTCCGCAGCCGAAGTGAGTAAGACCTTTAAATGGGTAAACATTCACAAGGCCACAGGACCAAACGGATTACCAGGATGTGTTGACCAACTGGCAAGTGTCTTCGCTGATATTTTCAACCTCTCCCTGTCCGAGTCTGTAATACTAACATGTTTTAAGCAGACCACAATAGTCCTGTGCCCAAGAACACTAAGGTAACCTGCCTAAATGACTACCGGCCCGTAGTACTCACGTCTGTAGCCATGAAGTGCTTTGAAAGGCTGGTCATGGCTCACATCAACACCATCATCCCAGAAACCCTAGACCCACTCAATTTGCATACCGCCCCAACAGATCCACAGATGATGCAATCTCCATTGCACTCCACACTGCCCTTTCCCACCTACACAAAAGGAACACATATGTGAGAATGCTATTCATTGACGACAGCTCAGCGTTCAACACCATATTGCCCTCAAAGCTCATCACAAAGCTAAGGACCCTGGGACCTTGGGAATTTAATAACATTTGATTTTATTTGATGTTGTCATTCCATTAGGGACCTGTTTTCAGCGTATTATGTCTCCAGTCAATAACCAGTGCAGAGTGTGTGTGTTTATCCTGTGTTCCCATTTAATTAGATAGTAAATAAACAATTAAACCAATTTCTGCAAGGAGATGCAAGGAGGTTATGACTGTTCAGAATGGTGATATTATACGAGGATATGATTAATAAGTTGACTGTTTATAGATGTGATAGGTAAACCTTTTAGAGTTTAATTAGGGAGATGGTAACTCTTTATTCATAAAGAACCACTCTCATGGTGCCCCAGATCCTATTGAGTCAATTGTTTCATGAATAATTTAATCAGTTAACAATTAAACATAGTTAGTTTATTAGATAAATACTGCACACCCAGTAGCTAGATCTCTAGCAGCAAGGTTGGCCATGCATATTCTAGGTCTATGCATTGTTACTTTTAACAGTATTTTTGTAGTCCTACAACCAATTCTAGCAGTAAAGCAATTACATATTTAATCCATTGGAGATATACCCTTCAGTCTCTTCAGGACTTTCTCTGGGACCTTCATCCGCAGACAGGGTTTAGCAGCTTTCACAGGTCTCTGTATCTGAGGTTAAGAAACATAGAAATCAGACCAGGACTTGCTTCATTATTCTCAAGTGATATAATAAAATGTTATATTTTGTTGTAGTAATAGTTCTCTCTCTGGGACTGGAAACCTGTTAAATAGCTCCTAGCTAGGTAGCTAACATCATTGTTTGTAGCAAATTAAACTAATGTTGGATGGCTGTCTATCCTATTTACATTATATGTTGCTAGCTAGCTGATGTTATCACTTACCCATATGCTACACATCATCTTTGCACCACCACCTCCTGCTGCTAATGTTACTATCCATGCAGGCAATGCTGCCCGATGCGATGCTTCTTTGGGAAATCTATAAACTTACATTTTCTAAAATAGATTTGCTCAGGTCGCAAGGACCAACCCACCCATTAAAAATGTGGTCAAAATGCAAATTTTGGCTTAGAGAAAACAACTAGAATAAGCTAGCTAGCTAGTTGTTTACAAACACATCGGAAGTTCTTTGGGGTTCTAGGGTTCATTTCCTCTCCTCCTCAAAAAGCTGTTAAAGCTGAGCTAACTCTTTTGGCGGCCTGACCAAATTCACATAGAAATGTGAGTTATAGATCTGTCACTTTTATTGAAAACAAGTCCTAAGAAGCGGTAGATCTGTTCTATGTGCACTATTTCAATGTTTCCCGTTCTTGGGTTTAGTTTTTTTGTCTTTTACTTTTGGTTTTGTACACCAGCTTCAAAAAGCTGAAAATACAATATTTTTTGTTATTGAAAATATTTCACAGCAGTTTAGATGGTACAATGAGTATCTACACAATGACTGCTTGTTTTGTCACATAAACTGAAACCATTAGAAATGTTGCAACCAGGAAATGGCGGAGTGGACTGTGAGACTGAGTGATGGGACGATTGATAACTGTGCTCCAATTCAGTTTTCAAAGTACTACTGAACTAACACATAATAATGCTTGTTGCAAAGTAAACATTATCACATGATCAATGGCGTCCAAAGCTTTGTTTGATCATGTGGTTTTTCAAATCGTGTTGCAAAATGCAAGATCCCACTGATTTCAATGTCGTTCCGGTTCTATCTTCGATTCCAAGCTGCTTTCAAACACTGACCTCTACTGGTCACCGTACTTACACATTTACATTTTTTCATGTAGCGTCACCTGAATGGTAGCAGGTAGATTTGGGGTTCAGGGGATCAGAACACTCAGACTACAGGGAATGGGGTTGAATCGTTGCAATATTTAGAAAATTGTTTTATGTGACACCACACTTTCTGCACATTGTTGTTTAAACAGTTCGTTTTATTGAGAAAAGTATAAGCTTCTGTCTTAAGCATCCTATATAATGCCACTGATTCAGTTTTTGACAGTAAAAAAAGGAATTCAAAACAAAAAAAGGGAAGCATGATGGAAGGTGCAACCCTGTAATGGTAACTGATTGGAGGCTACTAAGACTCATAACTAACTGCTGTGCCATGGCCATTTTATGGATATTGTGGAAAAACATATACTTTATATTAACATCGCTGCTTTTCATTGCTGACCAGAAGATGTCACTCATGTGTATTGTGTTAAAAGCTCAGAGTAATGAACCGTTTTTCAGCACAATTTGGTGAAAGCCCAAAAGGCTTCAGAAAGCCTCAGTTTCCCATGACTAGTGAGAATGGATGGTGTAGGAGTAGAGAGTTGACTTTTCATGGGGTTGAGACTCTTCAACAGTCATCTGTACAAAACGAGAGAAGGACTCAGATTAACATGGAACCGTAAAAGATAATAACATGACATGTTTTTAAAATGTGCAAAGATAGTATTGTAGTTTAAGGGTTCCTTAGATGGTGGATGGATGACTCACTTTGTAGACAAACACTGAATGAATACCGATTACAGTTTTGCTGATTTAATGATGAACCAGAGAGGAAGAGGCCCAACATAGAGGAAAATCTGTCTCCTCCAGCAGGTGGTGTTTTTTGTAGATTCGCCCACCAAGCAAGGAGTTTTTGTATGGAGGTCAATGAGAGAGTGCGAATGGCTTATAAGCAAAGTTTTGAATATTCAAAAAAAGGTTTACAATAATTAGATATATCCACCAATCCAAAGAAAGGATAGGCGGGAGCTAGACAGCTCGCTGTGCCGTTGGTGGACAACTACTCCCATTGTTATGGCAGTGTCGTATCTGTGACTATCATTTGGGGTTTCTGTACAGCACTTTGAGATATCAGCTGATGTACGAAGGGCTATATAAATAAATTTGATTTGGTTTGATTTGATCATTAAATGTGAAGACTGTTATTTTCTCAAACCAATTCTCTGTGTGTAATTATTATTAAACTAGTCATGTAAACTTTAATTAACTAGGAAGTCGAGGCACCAAGGGAAAATGTTTATACAGTCTCTATTTCCCGAATCGACTCTCTATATTCATTGAAATGCTAATCCATTGCACATGAACGGCCGCTCATTCGAAAATAATTTACGCCTGTATGTCGTTGTTGTCTTCTCTGTTGGAATCGCCGGTTCGTCTGCTGGAGAGTCAGTTCATCAGATAGTCTCTGGTTAACTTCCCCAGAAGTCACTATGTCTTTCGTAGTTGTTGCTTTTTCAGTGGCTCTGGATAGTGTCTGTTATAATGGTTACGTCAGGCGTACAGATGGTCGTTGCATAGAATAGATGCTTCGGCGGTTGTCAGTATTCTCGTACTAGACTTACGTAGTTTCCAGCGGCAGACTGGTAATTCTATGTCTAGGATTTGCTCTTATTCTGTAGTGATCGATAGTCTCAGAGTTCAACCATTTCCAGCCGTGTGGCCAACACTACACACTGTCTGGTCTCCTGGGCCTATAGAGTTGTAGTTCTTAACCATTTCAACATGTAGCGTCAGCGCCATATTTTATGGTCTAATGTAAATTTTGTCAGGAGTTGATTTTATGGAGAAAAGGGTGGTCCATGACGGCAACGTAATGTCTATGCTCACATGGGCGTGGCCAATGATTTGGTTAACTTTATATGAAAACCCATATCACATTACATCTTTTCACAAATAGTTTCATGTTTAATCACATATGTTTCACAATATTTAGATGTAAACCCATAATTAAGAAGTATACACAACCAAAGACACAGTAATGAGTGTTTCTTGTCCTTCATGAGATCACCAAATGAAACAAACTCGTCATGACTGTCCCTTAAGTGTCCACAGACCACTCCCACATTCTCAAAAATAGAAATATTGTTTAATTATTCAAATTTTTGATGTCCAAGGGTCTCTCTGTGTTCCACTGTTTACATTCCAATCTCGAACACTACAGAGCATAGAGGCAGTATATTTTACGACTGCCATAAAACAGCCGACTTCCCGCTCTCCCCCTCTACGAGAGAGAGCACGCTGTAGAGTGGACCCACTGTAACCTGATCCTTCAGATCGTCACAGGGGAGTTATGACAGCACAGGGACATGTAATCTTGTCAGTATATCCATAATCTTTGGATGAACCGACCACAGTTACAAGGTCATGTTTAGATGGGATAGCGTTTATGTCAAAATTATATATTTCTTTACATGTATTTTAGCTAACCCTTTAACTAACTCGAACCTAATTCTCCTAACTTGCTATGTTAATTGTCCTAACCTGCTGCATAAGTTCTCCTAACCTGCTACGAAAAGTGAATTCTGACAAATGGTATACCATCTAGTCTAGTCAAAACCCAGTTACAGCCATGCATTAACTCAACCATTTTCTATTCTATTCCAACAATTAACTAACATACAACTAATCAGAAAAGTGCAAAGTAGTTTCTAGGTAGATCATTCATTAACATTACAATTCAGAACAACTGATTCACAATATCTTAGAACTATACAACAGTCACTTAGAAAACAATATATCCCATAAAATAACCCTACAGTATGATCATAGACCGTACTGCAAGTAAAATGGTAAAATGACCATGTATTTGGTATTTTATAAGAATCCCCATTAGCTGTTGCAAAAGCAGCAGCTACTCTTCCTGGGGTCCACACAAAATATGAAACATAATACAGAATGACATAATACAGAACATCAATAGACAGCTCAAGAACAGCTCAAGGACAGAACTGCATACATTATGTTATGATGAAAATGTAAAATGTGTCTGTGTGTGTGCATGTAGATCAAGACTGGCTGATTTCCATACGAACTGTCAGATGACTGGTCACTCCATCACCAGCTGTCCCCATGATAACTACCATGGCTGCCTCATGGCCTACGTAGGCCTTATTGGTGAGTACACACATGCACACACACAAACACACAAACACACAAACACACACACACACACACACACACACACACACACACACACACACACACACACACACACACACACACACACACACACACACACACACACACACACACACACCTAGCCGAAAATCTGTTGATGTGCCCTTGAGAAAGGCAAATAACACAAATTTGCTCGAGGTGCACCGTAGTACTATGGCTGACCCTGTAAAACAACACATTTCACTGCACCTGTGTGATGATAAAAGGGTAAATCCATTTGAATTCAATCACTTTTTGACATTATCCTGTTTGATTTCAAGGGACGTGAATGCCAAAACATTCTGTAGAATGTACTCAAAGTTGACCTATTTTGCATCATCAAAGGTTTTTGTGTTGTGGACGCTATCGGTTGAGACACAGCATGCTCTTGAATACAAGATGTGCGTCATTTCAATCATATAAATAGAATTCATTAAATGGATTCCTTCCTTCAGACCACTGCTGGTACGCACTTGAAATTTAAATGACTACCACAAAGATGGCCGCCGGTCCACTCAACGTCGAATGTCAACTTAAATGGTCATGTCTGTTCAATTATCTGTATTTCTATGATTTCAAAAGGTTTCCTATGGAAGCTTGACAGTATAATTTAAAAACAACAGATATTCCCATTCAAGTCAACATTCTCTGATGTGTGGACCTCCAACCGTCTTTGTGGTACTTTTTGAAAGTCAAAATGTATAATTTTTTCCCATTTTATCAGCCAAAACATGACACCCACCATGTATTCAAGAGTGTGTTGTGTCTCAACCGATGTCGGGCACAACACAAAAACCTTTGATGATGTAAAACATACAACAACATATGGGAATATGAAAAAATCTGAGTTTAGGCGTGTTCAGATAATTGACATTTAGGTAAAAAAAATACATATATATATATATTTCTATATTTTTGAATTTAATTTTTTTTATTATTATAATTTTTTAATAGTTTGACAACCCTGTTTGTAAACTTTTATATGATATAAATCTCAAACGTTTATCTTTTTCAGTGATGAGACATGGATATCACATGGTACGGTGGGGTATGAAAAATAGATCAACTTTATCTCTTGAATGTTTTGACATTCAGGTCCAGAAAGTCACATTCAGAGCACTTCTACAATGGGTTAATATGTATGGAATGTTTTATTCAAATCAAAAGGGGTGCTGTCAAAAAAGTATTGAATTGAAATGGATTTACCCAAAACATCAGAATGTTTTTTACACACACTTTCTCCATATTACAGCAATTTGATGGAGAGTTTTCTATCCCAGCAGAAGTGTTCTTCAAACATACTCCTTACTATCACCCCCCTCCCTCTCTCTCCAGGGTCTGATGTGACTCCTAACTACATGGACAGCAGTCCCAGTAACAGCACCATCTCTCCCTGGTGCTCCTGCAGAGGGACTGGCAACCAGGAAAATGAGTGTGACGCCTTCCTCAGAGACTTCACACACAACACCTGCCTCAGTGAGTGGAGTGCCACACAGTGTGTGTGTGTGTGTGTGTGTGTGTGTGTGTGTGTGTGTGAGAGAGAGAGAGGTCCCTAGGTGTTTTTTTTTAAATAACAGTGACCTAGCTACAATACCTGCACTCCATCTTGCCTCTCTTAAAGTCACAACCTGTATATTCTCTCCTTTTCTCCTGCCTGTTTTTGTAGAGAATGCCATCCAGGCATTTGGCTATGGTCCAGAGGGGAGTGTACTTCCTGTTATAGAGTCTTTGGCCACGCCCTTTCCTCCCATACAGCCACCACTCAACTCTAAGCCCGCCCCCTCGCTCCATGCCAATGAAATCAAGCCTCAGGACAGCACCTGTGTCTTCTCAACCTGCGCCAACCTTAAGGTGTGTGTGTGTGTGTGTGTGTGTGTGTGTGTGTGTGTGTGTGTGTGTGTGTGTGTGTGTGTGCGTGTGCGTGTGCGTGTGTGTAGTGACGTTGGTTCAGGTGAAGTAGTGTATCTACTTTCATAGCGGATATTGGGCATAATCAATTAATTATTTAATTATTTGAAATATCTGGTCCTGCCGCTCTATATATAAGTCTAACTGGAATGGAGCCTGGAGGGGGGAATGCACACACAGAAATAATACACAAAGGTAACAGTGTGAAATAGAATGGAATTATTCATGCTATTTGTATATGTATACGTACATGGGTGTGTACGTGTGTGTGTTCGTGCATGATTTTGCGTGTGCGTGTGTATACTGTAGTGTATGTTTAAACTGTCAGATCCCTGCAGCTGGGAGTCTAATCCCAGGACTGCTGCCTCCTGCACAGAACTCCTGACATTCAGACTGATCACGTAGAGGGCAGGGGGAGGGTGTGGGGGTGTGTGTGTTTAATAACGTTAACTAGTTATTTCTCTCTCAGTTTTCTGCTCTCTATTATTCTCTTCATTTCCTGGCCATGAAAACAGCTCTTCTTGTTCTGAGAAGAGATAAGATCTGATTGGCTCTTCCAGCCAAGTGACGGGCGTAGATATGCTAATGAGACCCAGAGAGGGGCTGATGGGAGAGGGAGATAACTGGAGATACTGACGTGCGCACAAGAGAGTGAGAGAGTGAGAGAGAGAAAGTATAGGATACATTGCATGAGTCTGGTGAGTGTGTTGTTGTTGCTCATGCTGTGTGTAAGTCAATACTGATGGTGTATGTTTTTTTTACAGGATGGAGAACAAAAGTGCATTCCCTCCAATGACTTTGAGTGTGAAGAGGTGAGTGTGAGTGTCTGTGCATTAGTGTCTGTGAATTTGTGTGTGAGTGAGTGAGTGTGTGTGTGTGCGTGCATGTGTTTGCATGTGTGTGTTTGTGTGTGTGTGTGTGTGTGTGTGCTTGCATGTCTGTCTCTGAATAGCAGGTTGTATGAAAGCAACAAATTTGACATCAGTGTCTGTTGTAGGTGTTTTTGAGACACTATGTTGCGACTCCTGCTGCGACTCCTCTTTCATTAATTCCTTAATGGTTTCGTTAAGGGTTAAGGTTTGGGATAGGGTTAAAACAAAAACAATTAAGTCTACCACTGGGATTGAACACACAACCCTAGGAGCCAGAGTTTGTGGCTTATACCCATCCACCATCCCTGTTCACAATGCTTTAGCAAAACCCAAGCCTACTTGATGGTAGTAGCGCTCAACGTTGCCCCTAGTGGGGCATCTCCCAACATCCTCTGGAAATGGATGGATGTTCAATTTCAAAGTGAATCTTGAGCAACCTGGCTGAAATCACTCCTCCTGCTTTGTAACATTCCTCCATATTCTGTCCATTTTGCATATCTAGTTTACTATTCTCTGCATCTCCATCTACTCTGTCCATCAACTATCTTCATCACTCTGTTCATCCATCCATCTATTCACTCATAACTCAATCCTGTCTTTCCCCTCTTTCTCTCATCTTCTCTCTCTCTCCTCAAAACACATTTACATCTTATGTTTAATTCTTTCTCCCCCTCTTTCACTTATTTCTCTCTCTCTCTCTCTCTCTCTCTCTCTCTCTCTCTCTCTCTCTCTCTCTCTCTCTCTCTCTCTCTCTCTCTCTCTCAGGCGTTATTGGCACAGGGTTCTAAGGGAGAAGAGGGTAGAGCCCAGCACTCTGCAGCAGCCCCTGGAACCCTGATTGTGAGAGAGTGTGTGAGTGTGTGCATGTCCATGTTGGGGCTTCTGCTCCAGGCTCTGTAGTACACACGTACACTCCTGACTGCTGACCTCGAAACCCTGTCCTCGGGGTCAGACAGGAAGCCCAAAAGCCACCCGCAGGAAGTTCTGTGACATCACATCCTCCACTACCATGTCAAAACAACAACATCGACAGAAAAACTGAGCGAAGATGAAAGCAGAGTCGAAGAAAGGAGGAAAGGTATTGGAGAGGAGAAGTGATGAGATGAGATGAGGAGGAGACGAGAGAGAGGACAGAGAAGAAACTGGCACTCATTCTACAGAGAGACAAAGAGAGAGAGAGAGAGAGAGAGAGAAGGAGACAGACACTGGATGGATGATTCTACACATGCCCTGTCCTATCCTCCCACCCTGAACACTGTGGACTCTCAGGTCTGCATTACCACCCTTTGTCTTGGTGTTTCTGAGTGTATAGACACTTTGGCTGAGACGGTAGTTCTGATGTCTAACTGATAGAGTGCAGAATGAGTTGGCGAAGTGTGCTGCCAAAAGACGCACTTCCTAAAAATCTGATGGGACACTGCACCTCCAGAAATTCATCCTCATATGCATTTTAAAATAAACTGTAAACAGGGTGCGAATTACGGGGGAGACGGGGGGGGGGGGCTCAGCTCACCTGAATGAGACGTTAGCTCCCTTAAATGCAACTAAAGTCAAACTTTAGGGGGTCGCTAAATAATGCTAATTTAACTATTCTCCTATTTGTTTAAAATGCAGTGGTAAATATGTTTTACAGTGGTAAATATGAGAATAAAAGCTTACAAATGAAACAAACACCCCTATCTCTCTGTCATGGTTTAAACCATTTATTTCTATGTAGAGGCGCTGTCCACTTAGTACTGCTGAATTTTGGCCTCAGCTGAGCTCCTTTACGCATAGATTTTCCTTTGTACTTCCTTATTTGAGGAAGTCCTTGATAAAAAATAGCCTTTATTCCAATGCATTAGATTTATTTGTTGATTTATCATTGTTTGCTTTTGTCGGTCAGCTGTTTAGAGCGCTCATTGCTTTGTTTTTCAGGTGCGTGTGGGTACTGGTGTTCTCCGTGCCACCCGTGGCCAGAAGTACCAGACCATTTATTTAGCTTTATTATTTTCTATCAATATTTGTTTTCTTTCCTAGATCAGCTGATGATGGTCAACAGTATCACTAACCAACTAGCCTATAGTTGGACACCAATGTGCATCCAGTCCATCCATCAAGTATACATTAATGAAAGTAGGCCTTTAAGGTAACTTGTTTGGTTAGAAGCATCTGATTATGGCATAGGTCTACATCATTTTGGATTTATGTGCCCATGACAACTGTTTTCACATCATAAAATGTCATGTTGGCATAGTTACACTTACAGTACATCTACAGAAATCTCAGAGATCCAGGATTCGTACAAGGTTTAAGTTCAATGTTCTAATTCAATTGTTAAATACTTATTTATGACAAATAACACCGTCATTAATGTAATTCATGTAAGGAACTAAAGTTACTGTTTTATGTCACACGATCTGTGAAGACTCCAAGCATTAACTCATGAGTTATGGACAGCTCATGAACTAGGATGTAAAACAGGTTTTGATTCAACTCATGTATTATATTGAATGTAGGCTACCTTTTCTGCGTGTGTGTTCATGTGTGTAAAATTGCCTCGGCTGAGAGGGTAGGCTACCGGCAGTGGTGTAGGCCTAGCGGTGGGTAAACGCAAGCAAATGCTGTTTACCCACCTTTTTCTGAAAAATGCATTGAAAGTAGTCTATAGGGAGCGTTTTCACAGTGACCGGCAATAGGCTACTGGTAGGCCTATTAGAAGCTCATGGTAAAACACATTGTGGACTAGTCTAGTAAGTTGACACTGTGTGTTAGGGTAACCATCCCGTTTTCCTAGGACAGATACAGACGCATTTCAGGTGTCCCGACTTTTCAGACTACAAAAATGTCCATTTGTCAGCGAGACGCATCAATTAATGCAGGCCTAATCAATGGCAACCTCTGAATGTCATTAGACACACTGTTTGGTGTTTTGTAACAAATGTCTATTTCCATTCATCAAATGACGTGAGTATACATGCAGCTTGAATTCTGGAATTATTTTGGAGTATACCAACATGCACAGGTAGCCTACTTTTTAAAGTGATTTGTTTGGCAATCAGATGAAAATATCATGACTGGTTGTGTTCATGCCACATTAAAAGCTCATTAATTTTTACAGTTTAAATGACATCTTCATTATTAGGCCCATACATTTTTTTCAATAGAGACCCCCCCTGAATGTCATGGGGTAATTCGCACTCTGACTTTACACCTCAAGTGTGAAGAATTGGACAGGGCAACAATCGAGGAGAGGACTAATCTGCTAGGGCCTCTGACTCTACTTTCATTAGATGGACACTACTGGAATTGGACTAGACTGCACAGACTCTAATGTGATTGGAGCAAAAAGTCCAGATAGGAGGGACTGTTCCTCTGTCTCTGACCTCAGTAACCTTCACATCTCAGACAGACAGACAGACAGACAGACAGACAGACACACACACACACACACACACACACACACACACACACACACACACACACACACACACACACACACACACACACACACACACACACACACACACACACACACACACACACACAAAAACAACTCCTTAAAGACACCTTGCAGACTTTCTCCCTCAACCTCTTTAGTCCTCACTGCCTGGCAGATGGTTAATACACACACGTGCGCACACACACACACATATTCCACCCTCACATACAAACACACACACACATATTCCACCCTCACGTGCAAACACAAACACACACACAAACTTACAGAAACACGTCAAGGACACTTTGCAGACTTCTGCAGACACTATTGTAAGTTGAAGTGGTTTTCTATCTCAGTTGTGTTGTTAAAACTGTAAAAAGAAAATAGAGTCATGTAAAAATATGATTAAAAAAGTAAGTCTCACTACACAGCTGTGTGCAGCAGTTTGAGTGTATACATTTGTATTATATATTTGTGTGTGTGTGTGTGTGTGTGTATTATAATTGTGTGCATTATACCTCTGAAACTCTGTGGAGTATTTTTATATGTTGGAGTGTGAGGCTAGTGGAGATCCAGAACACGGACAGAGGTGTGACACACACTTGTTCTCCAGGGAATGTGTGTAAATCATCTGTTGCCATGGATACTGGTGGTGCCAACACTCATCTCTGTCAGGTCTTACTGTACTTGTCATCTTTTCTTTTCCTGCTGTGAGAGAGAGAAAAATAGAGAGAGTGAGAGAAGAAGAGGGGGAGAGAGAAAATGAGAGAAAAGCAAGAGGAGAAAGGAGAGGAGGGGAGGATTATAAGGTGCAGGTTTCTATGTACGCTTTAACTGAGCTACAGCAGCGTAAATGAAATATGTGTCTAAAGACCTGAATAAAAACATCTGTAACAATACCTGAGTTTTCTGTGTGATTGACTAATACAAACATCATGAGATCTGTATTGATGTGTGTCTATGTTTTTCCTACTTTGTTTCAGCAAGTGGTTTCATCTAGTACAAAGACTACTACTACTACTACTACTATGAAGTACACTACATGACCAAAGTATGTGGACAATGTCATTGTATGCTGTATGCTGAGTTAATAGCTCCAGACCATTATTCCTCCTCCTCCAAACTTTACAGTTGGCATTTTGCATTGGGGCAGGTAGCGTTTGCCTGGCATCCGCCAAACCCAGATTTGTCCGTCTCACTGCCAGATGGTGAAGCGTGATTCATTACTCCAGTTAACGCGTTTCCACTGCTGCAGAGTCCAATGGCGGCGAGCTTTACACCACTCCAGCTGACTCTTGGCATTGCACATAGGAATCTTAAGCTTGTGTGCGGCTGCTCGGCCATGGAAACCCATTTTATGAAGCTCCCGATGAAGAGTTATTGTGCTAACGTTGCTTCCAGAAGCAGTTTAGAACTCATAGTGAGTGTTGCAAATGAGGACAGACGATTTTTATGCGCTACGCGCTTCAGCACTCGGCGGTCCCGTTCTGTGAGCTTGTGTGGCCTACCACTTCACGGCTGAGCCGTTGTTGCTCCTAGACTATTCCACTTCACAATAACAGCACTTACAGTTGACTCGGGCAGCTCCAGCAGGGCAGAAATTTGAGAAACTGATTGTGGGAAAGGTGGCATCCTATGACGGTGCCACGTTTAATGTCACTGAGTTCTTCAGTAAGGCCATTCTAATGCCGATGTTTGTCTATTGAGATTGTATGGCTGTGTGCTCGATTTGATACGCTGTCAGCAACAGGTGTGGCTGAAATAGAATCCACTAATTTGAAGGTGTGTCCAAATACTTTTGTATATATAATGTCACTTTTAAGGTTTCAGTTAGCCTAGTGGTTAGAGCGTTGAGCCAGTAACTGAAAGGTTGCTGGTTTGAGTACCCAAGGTGACCAATCTGTCGATGAGCCCAACAAGGTATTTAACCCTAATTTGCTCCAGGGGCTCCGTAGTACTATGTAAAATAACACATTTCACTGCACCTATCTGGTGTGTGACAATAAAGCAGTTTCATTTTATCAACTTTTATGAAACCTGAATCTCAAGGTCGGTGCTAATTTTTCATTATTCTCCTCTAATCAGGGACTGATTCATACCCGGGACACCAAGTACATTCTGCTTAGCTCTCCATTTCAGAGAAAGTTTGGTCACGTCATATCTTCAATCTACTTTTCTTTCACAATGTACGAGCACAGACAGACAGACAGGCAGGCAGGCAGGCAGACAGGCAGGCAGGCAGGCAGGCAGGCAGGCAGGCAGGCAGGCAGGCAGGCAGACAGACAGACAGACAGACAGACAGACAGACAGACAGACAGACAGACAGACAGACAGACAGACAGACAGAGACAGACAGATACACTGGCAGCGAGAGGAGTTAATCACAGTCTTAATTCTCTCCTCCTGCTGTAACTGTATTTAAAACATAAGCTCATAATATGAGGATTTATCTGCAGTGTGTGTGTGTGTGTGTGCGGGCGTGCGTGCGTGCGTGCGTGTGTGTATGTGTGTGTGTGGATATGCAGCAGCAAAGACAAAGGGGCATTCAGCCCTCCTGCATATTGCTATAGCAACAAGTGTGAAGTGCGTTGGGAAAAGGCTAATTGCAAACCAAGAAAGAAGGAAGGGGGGAGGGGGGCTGAGGAAGGGAGGAGAGTTGATAGAGAGGTTTGTAGCCCTATCATGCAGTCAATGACCAAAAACTCCCTCTTTGGTCTCAACGGTGGAATGTTATTAATATTTTTTATAAGAAATAAATATATTTTTTAACTGATGTTAAAATGTTTCTATGTCAAATGGTTTTGCTATATTTCAGTTTTCTGTGATGCATATAAAGTGTAATATTGGGATGCAAACTCAATTTTTTTATTTTTTTATTTAACCAGAGTCATTTCAAATCAAGAAAGAAAGAAAGAGAGAAAGAGAGAATTATAGAGAGCATACTTAAATTGACACAGGACACCGGATAAGACAGGATAAATACTCCAGATATAACAGGCTGACCCTAGCCCCTCGACACAAACTACTGCAGCATAAATACTGGAGGCTGAGACAGGAGGGGTCGGGAGACAGTGACCCCATGTGATCCTACCTCCGGACAGTGCCAAACATTCAGAATATAACCCCACCCACTTTGCCAAAACACAGCCCCCACACCACTAGAGGGATATCTTCAACCACCAACTTACCATCCTGAGACAAGGCCGAGTATAGCCCACAAAGATCTCCGCCACAGCACAACCTTAACACTCCTGGGCCAGACTACACTCAGTCATAGGACCTACTGAAGGGATGAGTCTTCAATAAAGACTTAAAGGTTGAGACCGAGTCTGCGTCTCTCACATGGGTGGCAGACCATTCCATAAAAATGGAGCTCTATAGGAGAAAGCCCTGCCTCCAGCTGTTTGCTTAGAAATTCAAGGTAAATTAGGAGGCCTGCGTCTTCTGACCGTAGCGTACGTGTAGGTATGTACGGCAGGACCAAATCGGAAAGATAGGTAGGAGCAAGCCCATGTAATGCTTTGTAGGTTACCAGTAAAACCTTGAAATCAGCCCTTGCCTTAACAGGAAGCCAGTGTAGGGAGGCTAGCACTGGAGTAATATGATCAAATATTTTGGTTCTAGTCAGGATTCTATCAGCCGTATTTAGCACTAACTGAAGTTTATTTAGTGCTTAATCCGGGTAGCCGGAAAGTAGAGCATTGCAGTAGTCTAACCTAGAAGTAACAGAAGCATGGATAAATCTTTCTGCATCATTTTTGGACAGAACATTTCAGATTTTTGCAATGTTACGTAAATGGAAAAAAGCTGTCCTTGAAACAGTCTTGATATGTTCGTCAAAAGAGAGATCAGGGTCCAGAGTAACGCCGAGGTCCTTCACAGTTTTATTTGAGACGACTGTACAACCATTAAGATTAATTGTCAGATTCAACAGAAGATCTCTTTGTTTCTTGGGACCTAGAACAAGTATCTCTGTTTTGTCCGAGTTTAAAAGTAGAAAGTTTGCAGCCATCCACTTCCTTATGTCTGAAACACAGGCTTCTAGCGTGGGCAATTTTGGGGCTTCACCATGTTTCATTGAAATGTACAGCTGTGTGACATCCGCATAGCAGGTAAAGTTAACATTATGTTTTTGAATGACATCCCCAAGAGGTAAAATATATAGTGAAAACAATAGTGGTCCTAAAACGGAACCTTGAGGAACACCGAAATTTACAGTTGATTTGTCAGAGGACAAACCACTCACAGAGACAAACTGATATCTTTCCGACAGATCTAAACCAGGCCAGAACTTGTCCGTGTAGACCAATTTGGGTTTCCAATCTCTCCAAAAGAATGTGGTGATCGATGGTATCAAAAGCAGCACTAAGCTCTAGGAGCACGAGGACAGATGCAGAGCCTCAGTCTGATGCCATTAAAAGGTAATTTACCACCTTCACAAGTGCAGTCTCAGTGCTATGATGGGGTCTAAAACCAGACTGAAGCATTTAATATACATTGTCTGTCTTCAGGAAGGCAGTGAGTTGCTGCGCAACAGCCTTTTCTAAAAATGTTAAGAGGAATGGAAGATAGTTTTAAAGAGAGGCTTTATTACTGCCACTTTTAGTGAGTTTGGTACACATCTGGTGGATAGAGAGCCGTTTATTATGTTCAACATAGGAGGGCCAAGCACAGGAAGCAGCTCTTTCAGTAGTTTAGTTGGAATAGGGTCCAGTATGCAGCTTGAAGGTTTAGAGGCCATGATTATTTTCATCATTGTGTCAAGAGATATAGTCCTAAAACACTTGAATGTCTCTCTTGATCCTAGGTCCTGGCAGAGTTGTGCAGACTCAGGACAACTTGGTCTGGAGGAATACGCAGATTTAAAGAGGAGTCCGTAATTTGCTTTCTAATGATTATGATATTTTCCTCAAAGAAGTTAATGAATTTATTACTGCTGAAGTGAAAGCCATCCTCTCTTGGGTAATGCTGCTTTTTAGTTAGCTTTGCGACAGTATCAAAAATACATTTTTGATTGTTCTTATTTTCCTCAATTAAGTTGGAAAAATATTATGATCGAGCAGCGAGGGCTCTTTGATTCTGCACAGTACTGTCTTTCCAGTTAACTTCTTGATTCTACTTGAGACGCATATGTCTCAAGTAGGCACCTGGAAATGCAAATGCGCTACGCTAAATGCTAAATGTACTCGTTAAAACTCAAACCTTGATCAAAATTCACAAGCAGGGTATTGAATTAAAGCTACACTCGTTGTGAACCTAGCCAACAAGTCAGATTTTTAAAATGCTTTTCGGCGAAAGCATGAGAAGGTATTATCTGATAGCATGCACCACCTCAAAATGCCTGAATGCGACGTAAACAAAGACTCTGCTTATCCGACGCAGCACAAAACGCAGAAATAAAATATAAAACATTCATTACCTTTGACGAGCTTCTTTCTTGGCACTCCTATATGCCCCATAAACATCACTATTGGGTCTTTTTTTCGTTTAAATCGGTCCATATATACCCAAAATAGCTTTCTATGGAAGCTGTGTCATTCAGAAAAAAACATCGTTTTTAAACGCTGCGTCATTTTTTTAAATTAAAAAAGTAGACGATAAACTTTCACAAAACACTTCGAAATCCTTTTGTAATCCAACTTTAGGTATTAGTAAACGTTTATAATCTATCAAAATGATTACAGGGCGATGTATATTCAATAGCTCCTCGTCTGCAAATCAATGGCTGCCAATGTCCACATTTACAGCGTCCTGGTGGAGACTGGAAGAAACGGAAGCCAGATAGTTGGATTTTCCAACAAAAAATTCAATTGAAAATGACGACAATGGCGACATCGTGTGGAATTTGTATGAATTGCATGCAGGTCGATATTAAATTTTGTCCTCTTTTAACAACCCATGAAAGTGACTTATGGAAATTATTTTTAGCTTTCAGAGAGCAGTTTTTCTTGCGTTTTTCAATGAAACACACGATCTGTTGTAGTCACAGCCGTGATTTAACCAGTTTTAGAAACTTCAGAGTGTTTTCTATCCACACATACTAATCATATGCATATACTATATTCCTGGCATGAGTAGCAGGACGCTGAAAAGTTGCGCGATTTTTAACAGAATGTTCGAAAAAGGAGGGGGTAGAGGTTTTTAAGAACAAATTCTTATTTTACAATGACAGCCTACTCCAGCCAAACCCTCCCCTAATCCGGACAACGCTGGGCCAATTGTGCAACTTCCTATGAAACTCCCGATCATGGACGTTGTGATACAGGCCCGGATTGAATCAGGGTCTGTAGTGACGCCTCTAGCACTGAGATGCAGTGCCTTAGACCGCTGCGCCACTCAGGAGCCCCCTATATATACAAAAGTATGTGGACAACCTTTCAAATTAGTGGATTTGGCTATTTCAGCCACACCCGTTGCTGACAGGTGTATAAAATCGGGCACACAGCCATGCAATCTCCATAAACAAACATTAGCAGTAGAATTGCCTTACTGAAGAGCTCAGTGACTTTCAACTTGGCACCGTCATAGGAGGCCATCTTTGTAAAACGTCAGTTTGTCAAATCTCTGCCCTGCAAGACCTACCCCAGTCAACTGTAAGTGCTGTTATTGTGAAGTGGAAACATATAGGAGCAACAACGGCTCACCCGCGAAGTGGTAGGCCAAACAAGCTCACAGAAAGGGATTGCTGAAGCACACAGCGCTTGAAAATCGTCTGTCCTCGTTTGCAACACTCACTACCGAGTTCCAAACTGCCTCTGGAAGCCACATCAGCACAATAACTGTTTGTCGGGAGCTTCATGAAATGAGTTTCCATGGCCAAGCAGCCGCACACAAGTCTAAGAACAACATGCGCAATGCCAAGCATCAGCTGGAATGGTGTAAAGCTCAACGCCATTGGACTCTGGAGCAGTGGAAACACGTTCTCTGGAGTGATGAATCACACTTAACCATCTGGCAATCCGATAGACGAATCTGGGTTTGGCGGACGCCAGGAGAACGCTACCTTTCCCAATGCAAAATGCCAACAGTAAAGTTTGGTGGAAGAGGAATAATGGTATGGGGATGTTTTTCATGATTCGGCTATGCCCCTTAGTTCCAGTGAAGGGAAATCTTAAAGCTACAGCATACAATGACATTCTAGGTAATTCTATGCTTCCAACTTTGTGGCAACAGTTTGGGGATGGCCCTTTCCTATTTCAGCGTAACAATGCCCCCTTGCACAAAGCGAGGTCCATACAGAAATGGTTTGTCGAGATTGTGGAAGGACTTGACTTCCTGCACAGAGCCCCCACCTCAACCCCATCGAACACCTTTGGGATGAATTGGAACACCGACTGCGAGCCAGGCCTAATCACCCAACATCAGTTCCCGACCTCACTAATGCTCTTGTGGCTGAATGGAGCAAGTACCCTCAGCAATGTTCCAACATTAAGTGGAAAGCCTTCCTAGAAGAGTGGAGGCTGTTATAGCAGCAATGGGGGGACCAACTCCATATTAATGCCATGATTATGGAATAAGATCTTTGACGAGCAGGTGTCAGCATACTTTTGGTCATGTAGTGTACATTTCAACTGTATATATGGCATGGGACAGGTCTTTTCATTTTTTTGTCCATAACCATGTTTGTGAGGTGTATACTTTTGCTTCAAAGTATATTTGTTTAAGACTACCAGGAATCACTCTGTGTGGCCCTGATTTAACCCACTGCAATAAAGGTTAAAGGAATGCAGGAAAAGGAAGAGCCGTCTCTGCCTCTCTCTCTTTCAATCCTCCTCTCACTTTTTCTCTCTTCCCCTCTCACCCCCTCTTTCTATTTTGTTTCTCTCCCTCCCTGTCTCTATCTCTGATAAAGCAATCATGGTAAACATCAGGAGGAATCACAAGCAGATAACCACATGACATACCACATACACACACAGGCACAGGAACAGGCATGCACACACAGCCCTCTCTGTGCTGACAGGACTGTGAAAGCTCTCTGCTGGTGGCAGAAAGGCCTCCAAGGATGACAGTAGCAATCAGCACAGTGTGCACACACACCACCCGTGTCCTGTGTTGATGAATGTGTCAGCTGAGATCAGTGTGTCTTGTTCTGTCGGGCCCTCTGAGGTTGACTTCTCTTACTATAACACCCTAGCACCAGGAGATACTGCAACTTGAGAGAGAGAGAGAGCGAGGAGAGAGAGCAGGAGAGAGATAGCAGGAGAGGGGAGAGTGAGAGAGAGAGAGAGGGGGGGGGGGAAGAGTGGGTGAGAGAGGAGAAAGATGGGAGAGTTGGGGGAGAGAGCAAGGCTATAACACCCTAGCACCAGGAGACATTGCAACATAGCCAAGAAAGGGGAGAGAGTGAGAGAGAGAGAGAGAGAGCAAAAGTATAACACCATGTCACCAGTAGACTATAACACTCTTACACCAGGAAAAATACATATAGGCAGGCCTAGCTGGCGCAGAGAGCAAGACTGAAAGACAGAGAAGGAGAAAGAGAGATAACACAAAGTGAGAGATGGAGATCCTGATAGAGACAGAGTGAGAGAGAGAGAGAGAGAGAGAGAGAGAGAGAGAGAGAGAGAGAGAGGTATGTACACCTACAGCTCATCCCTTGACAGAAGTACTGTAGATTACTTTATCACTGACCTCAACTTAGAGTCTCTCAGAGCATTCAGTCAGCCCACTGACACCCCTATCAGAAAACAGCAAAATCACAGTCTAATTGAACAGAGCAATGCTCAATCATTAGGCGTCAAAGCCAAAGGAACTGCACAATATTAAGAAATGCTATTATTGGCAGGACAGTAGAGTGGAAATCAGCCAAAAAAGGCAACAACAAATTCAATCCCTTCTAGACAATTTCCTGGACAAAACTTTTCACTGTTATGGTGAAGGTGTACATTGGGCAATATAAAGACTAAACAGTATATTTGAGCTTTCTGCTTCCCTATCAAATCTAAACATTTCAAGCAGACAACCTATGAAAAACAATGACAAATGCAAAAACCTATGAAATAAATTGAGAAACCTATCCAACCAAAAACGATCAGATATCAAGGTAAGACCCAGATGCAGACCGTGTCGAAGTAACAATGTTTATTACAGCAATGTAGGCAAAGGTACAGGATGGCAGGCAGGCTCAGGGTCAGGTCAGGCATAGGTCGGTAATCCAGAGGTGGGGCAAAGGTACAGGACGGCAGGCAGGCTCAGGGTCAGGTCAGGCATAGGTCGGTAATCCAGAGGTAGGGCAAAGGTACAGGAAGGCAGGCATGCTCAGGGGCAGGCAGAGTGGTCAGGCGTGTGGGTACAGGGTCAGGACAGGCAAGGGTCAAAAACCAGAAGGACGAGAAAAGAGAGATGGGGAAAAGCAGAAGCTGACACAAAATGCTGGTTGGCTTGAAAAACAAGACGAACTGGCAACAGACTAACAGAGAACACAGGTATAAATACATAGGGGATAATGGGGAAGATGGTTGACACCTGGAGGGGAGTGGAGACAATCACAAAGACAGGTGAAACAGATCAGGGTGTGACAAAAACATAGAGATCCAGAAAACTTGAGTCTACGCCTTCACTATGATGAATCATTAAAACAATACAGAAATACACTGCGGAAAAAGAAGGAACAGCACGTCAGAAATCAGCTCAATGTAATTGAAGAATCCAATTCAATCTAACCGGTTCTGGGAGAATTGGAACACACTAAAGAAACAACAACACAAGGAGTTATATATCCAAAATGGAGATGTATGGATAAACCATTTCTCAAATGTATTTGGCTCTTTAACAAAGAACAAACAGCAAAAACATATACATGATCAATTAAAAATCTTAGAATCAGTTATGAAAGACTACCAGAACCCATTGGATTTCCCAATAACATTGAATGAGCTACAGGACAACATACAAACACTCCAACCCCCAAAAGACTGTGGTGTTGATGGTATCCTAAATTAAATGATAAAATATACTGACCACAAATTCCAATTGCCTATACTTAAACTCTTTAACATCATCCTCAGCTCTGGCATCTTCCCCAATATTTGGAACCAAAGACTGATCATCCCTAAACACAGAAGTGGAGACAAATCTGACCCCAATAACTACCATGGGATATGCACCAACAGCAACCTTGGGAAAATCCACTGCATTATAATTAACAGCAGACTCGCACATTTCCTCAGCGAAAACAATGTACTGAGCAAATGTCAAATTGGCTTTTTACCATATGACAGACCACATATTCACCCTGCCAACTCTAATTAACAAACAAATTAACCAAAACAAAGGCAAAATCTTCTCATGATTTGTTGATTTCAAAAGATCTTTTGGCTGAATTTGGCATGAGGGTATACTAGACAAATTGAAGGAAAGCGGTGTTGGCAGAAAAACATACAACATTATAAAATCCATCAACACAAACAAGTGTGCAGTTAAAATTGGCAAAAAAACACACACATTTCTTTCTACATGACATTAGGTTGAGACAGGGATGCAGCTTGTCGGAGGTTTGCATACACTTAGGTTGGAGTCATTAAAACTTGTTTTTCAACCACTCCAAAAATGTATTGTTAATTAACAAACTATAGTTTTGGCAAGTTGGTTAGGCCATCTACTTTGTGCATGACACAAGTCATTTTTCCAACAATTGTTTACAGACAGAGTGCAAAGTGCAAAGCAATCCCAGAACAACAGCAAAGGACCTTGTGAAGATGCTGTAGGAAACAGGTACAAAAGTATCTATATCCGCAGTAAAACAAGTCCTTTATTGACATAACCTGAAAGGCCACTCAGCAAGGGAGAAGCCACTGCTCCAAAACCGCCACAAAAACCAGACTACGGTTTGTAACTGTAGATGGGACAAAGATCGTACTATTTGGAGAAATGTCCTCTGGTCTGATGAAACAAAAATAGAACTAGTTGGCCATCGTTATTTTTGGAGGAAAAAGGGGGACGCTTGCAAGCTGAAGAACACCATCCCAACCGTGAAGCACAGGGATGGCAGCATCATGTGGGGGTGCTTTGCTGCGTGAGGGACTGTTGAACTTCACAAAATAGATGGCATCATTAGAAAATAAAATGATGTAGATATATTGAAGTAACATCTCAAGACATCAGTTAAATCTTGGTCGCAAATGGATCTTGCAAATTGACAATGACCCCAAGCATACTTCCAAAGTTGTGGCAAAATGCTTTAAGAACAACAAAGCCAAGGTATTGGAGAGGCCATTACTAAGCCCTGACCTCAATCCCATAAAGGATTTGTGGGCAGAACTGAAAAAGCATGTGCGAGCAAGGAGGCCTACAAACCTGATTCAGTTACACCAGCTCTTTCAGGAGGAATAGGCCAAAATTCACATAACTTATTGTGGGAAGCTTGTGGAAGGCTACCCGACACGTTTGACCCAAGTTAAATAATTTCAAGGCAATGGTATCAAATTCAAATTTAGTGTGTGTAAACCTCTGACCCACTGGGAATGTGATGAAAGAAATTATAGCTGAAATAAATCATTCACTCTACTATTATTCTGATATTTCACATTTTAAAATCCTAATTGATGATCCTAACTGGTGGTGATAAAATCAAATCAAATCAAAGTTTATTTGTCACGTGCGCTGAATACAACAGTGAAATGCATACTTACAGGATCTAACCAATAGTGCAAAAAAGGTATTAGGTGAACAGTAGGGAAGTAAAGAAATAAAGCATCAGTAAAAAGACAGGCTACATACAGTAGCGAGGCTATAGAAGTGGCGAGGCTACATGCAGATACCGGTTAGTCAGACTGATTGAGGTAGTATGTACATATAGATATGGTTAAATTGACTATGCATATATGATGAACAGAGAGTAGTAGCAGCATAAAAGAGGGTTTGGGGGGGCACACAATGCAAATAGTCCGGGTAGCCATTTGATTACCTGTTCAGTTGTCTTATGGCTTGGGGGTAAAAACTGTTGAGAAGCCTTTATGTCCAACATTTGGCACTCCGGTACCACTTGATATGCGGTAGTAGAGAGAACAGTCTATGCCCGGGGTGGCTGGGCTCTTTGACAATTTTTAGGGCCTTCCTCTGACACCGCCTGGTGTAGAGGTCCTGGATGGCAGGCAGCTTAGCCCCAGTGATGTACTGGGCCGTACGCACTACCCTCTGTAGTGCCTTGCGGTCAGAGGCCGAGCAATTGCCGTACCAGGATTTGATGCAACCAGTTCTCGATGTTGCAGCTCAGCTTGAGGATCTCAGGACCCATGCCAAATCTTTTTAGATTCCTGAGGGGGAATAGGCTTTGTCGTGCCCTCTTCACAACTGTCTTGGTGTGTTTGGACCATTCTAGTTTGTTGTTGATGTGGACACCAAGGAACTTGAAGCTCTCAACCTGCTCCACTACAGCCCCATCGATGAGAATGGGGACATGCTCGATCCTTCTTTTCCTGTTGTCCACAATCATCTCCTTAGTCTTGGTTACGTTATGGGATAGGTGGTTATTCTGGCACCACCCGGCCAGGTCTCTGGCCTCCTCCCTATAGGCTGTCTTGTTGTTGTCGGTGATCAGGCCTACCACTGTGTCGTCTGCAAACTTAACGATGGTGTTGGAGTCATGCCTGGCCATGCAGTCGTGGGTGAACAGGGAGTACAGGAGGGGACTGAGCACGCACCCCCGGGGAGCTCCAGTGTTGAGGATCAGCATGGCAGATGTGTTGCTACCTACCCTCACCACCTGGGGGAGGACCTTTAGGAAGTCCAGGATCCAGTTGAAAAAGAGGGAGGTGTTTAGTCACAGGATCCTTAGCTTGGTGATGAGCTTTGAGGGTACTATGGTGTTGAACGCTGAGCTGTAGTCAATGAATAGCATTCTCACATAGGTGTTCCTTTTGTCCAGGTGGGAAAGGGCAGTGTTGAGTGCAATAGAGATTGCATCATCTGTGGATCTGTTTGGGCGGTATGCAAATTGGAGTGGGTCTAGGGTTTCTGGGATATTGGTGTTGATGTGAGCCATTATCCACCTTTCAAAGAACTTCATGGCTATGAACGTGAGGGCTACGGGTCTGTAGTCATTTAGGCTGGTTGCCTTTGTGTTCTTGAGCACAGGGACAATGGTGGTCAACTTGAAACATGGTGGTGTTACAGACTCAATCAGGGACATGTTGAAAATGTCAGTGAAGACACTTGCCAGCTGGTCAGCACATGCCCGGAGCACACGTCCTGGTAATCCGTCTGGCCCTGCAGCCTTGTGTATGTTGACCTGTTTAAAGGTCTTACTCACGTCGGCTACGGAGAGTGTGATCACACAGTCGCCCGGAACACCTGATGCTCTCATGCATGCCTCAGTGTTGCTTATCTCCAAGCGAGCATAGAAGTGATTTAGCTCGTCTGGTAGGCTTGTGTCACCGGGCAGCTCGCGCTGTGCTTCCCTTTGTAGTCTGTAATAGTTTGCAAGCCCTGCCACATAAGACGAGCGTCGGAGCCGGTATAGTATGATTCAATCTTATACCAAAGAAGTTGAGTGCATGTGCTCAGCGTCATATCAAGAGGTTGTCTTTGGGAAATAGACGTATGAGTGCTGCCAGCATTGCTGCAGAGATTGAAGAGGTGGGGGTCAGCCTGTCAGTGCTCAGACCATACGCCGTACACTGCATCAAATTGGTCTGCATGGCTGTCATCCCAGAAGGAAGCCTCTTCTAAAGATAATGCACAAGAAAGCCCGCAAACAGTTGCTGAAGACAAGCAGATTAAGGACATGGATTACTGGAACCATGTGCTGTGGTCTGATGAGACCAAGATAAACTTATTTGGTTCAGATGGGGTCAAGCGTGTGTGGCGGCAACCAGGTGAGGAGTACAAAGACAAGTGTGTCTTGCCTACAGTCAAGCATGGTGGTGGGAGTGTCATGGTCTTGGGCTGCATGAGTGCTGCCGGCACTGGGGAGCTACAGTTCATTGATGGAACCATGAATGCCAACCTGTACTGTGACATACTGAAGCAGAGCATGATCCCCTCCCTTCTGAGACTGGGCCGCAGGGCAGTATTCCAACATGATAACGACCCCAAACACACCTCCAAGACAACCACTGCCTTGCTAAAGAAGCTGAGTGTAAAGGTGATGGACTGGCCAAGCATGTCTCCAGACCTAAACCCTATTGAGCATATGTGGGGCATCCTCAAACAGAAAGTGGAGGAGTGCAAGGTCTCTAACATCCACCAGCTCCGTGATGTCGTCATGGAGGAGTGGAAGAGGACGACTTGCAGACTTGTTTTTGAGTTGCTGTGCGTTTTGTTGCCAACCTGTTTTGCTACCTGACAAATTTACGTTTTTTACTTTTTAATTACCGTTTATATTTTTGTTTTTTCCTACTCAACTTTTTCACTCCGGACGCTTTATCTGGACACGGTTCGTCAGGACCTCCAACAGCCGAAGCTAAGTAGTAACATTAACATGATGCCTTCTAATTGCAGTCGCTGTACTCGCCTTACGGCGAGGATAGCTGTGCTACAAGCCCAGCTTCAGACGCAATCGCTAGGCAAGGGTAATTTCAGTGTAGGAAAGGATGAAACCGCGTCTGTGCCACCAGTAAGTACAGATAGTAGTATAAATCCCCTGGCACAGTCCCCGCAGCCGGACAACTTTCTCACGGTTTCTGGAAGGAAATGCTGTAGGAACGCTCAACCGGTGTCGCTCATTCAGCCGACAGAAACTTTCAACCGGTTTTCCCCATTAAGCAGCGGGTCGGAGTCAGAGGCTGAGTCTTCTCTGGTCTCTCCTCCTCCCATTACGGGGTCTGAGACGCCGAAGCTTCCCACCATTAGCTCTGACAAATTGAAAACTCTAGTCATTGGCGACTCCATTACCCGCAGTATTAGACTTAAAACGAATCATCCAGCGATCATACACTGTTTACCGGGGGGCAGGGCTACCGACGTTAAGGCTAATCTGAAGATGGTGCTGGCTAAAGCTAAAACTGGCGAGTGTAGAGAGTATAGAGATATTGATATCCACGTCGGCACCAACGATGTTAGGATGAAACAGTCAGAGATCACCAAGCGCAACATAGCTTCTGCGTGTAAATCAGCTAGAAAGATGTGTCGGCATCGAGTAATTGTCTCTGGCCCCCTCCCAGTTAGGGGGAGTGATGAGCTCTACAGCAGAGTCTCAATCGCAATCGCTGGTTGAAAACTGTTTTCTGCCCCTCCCAAAAGATAGAATTTGTAGATAATTGGCCCTCTTTCTGGGACTCACCCACAAACAGGACCAAGCCTGACCTGCTGAGGAGTGACGGACTCCATCCTAGCTGGAGGGGTGCTCTCATTTTATCTACCAACATAGACAGGGCTCTAACTCCTCTAGCTCCACAATGAAATAGGGTGCAGGCCAGGCAGCAGGCTGTTAGCCAGCCTGCCAGCATAGTGGAGTCTAGTGGAGTCTAGTGGAGTCTGCCACTAGCACAGTCAGTGTAGTCAGCTCAGCTATCAACATTGAGACCGTGTCTGTGCCTCGACCTGGGTTGGGCAAAACTAAACATGGCGGTGTTCACCTTAGCAATCTCACTAGGATAAAGACCACCTCCATTCCTGTCATTATTGAAAGAGATCATGATACCTCACATCTCAAAATAGGGCTACTTAATGTTAGATCCCTTACTTCAAAGGCAATTATAGTCAATGAACTAATCACTGATCATAATCTTGATGTGATTGGCCTGACTGAAACATGGCTTAAGCCTGATGAATTTACTGTGTTAAATGAGGCCTCACCTCCTGGCTACACTAGTGACCATATCCCCCGTGCATCCCGCAAAGGCGGAGGTGTTGCTAACATTTACGATAGCAAATTTCAATTTACAAAAAAAAAAATGACGTTTTCGTCTTTTGAGCTTCTAGTCATGAAATCTATGCAGCCTACTCAATCACTTTTTATAGCTACTGTTTACAGGCCTCCTGGGCCATATACAGTGTTCCTCACTGAGTTCCCTGAATTCCTATCGGACCTTGTAGTCATAGCGGATAATATTCTAATCTTTGGTGACTTTAATATTCACATGGAAAAGTCCACAGACCCACTCCAAAAGGCTTTCGGAGCCATCATCGACTCAGTGGGTTTTGTCCAACATGTCTCTGGACCCACTCACTGTCACAGTCATACGCTGGACCTAGTTTTGTCCCATGGAATAAATGTTGTGGATCTTAATGTTTTTCCTCATAATCCTGGACTATCGGACCACCATTTTATTACGTTTGCAATTGCAACAAATAATCTGCTCAGACCCCAACCAAGGATCATCAAAAGTCGTGCTATAAATTCACAGACAACACAAAGATTCCTTGATGTCCTTCCAGATTCCCTCTGTCTACCCAAGGACGCCAGAGGACAAAAATCAGTTAACCACCTAACTGAGGAACTCAACTTAACCTTGCGCAATACCCTTGATGCAGTTGCACCCCTAAAAACTAAAAACATTTCTCATAAGAAACTAGCTCCCTGGTACACAGAAAATACCCGAGCTCTGAAGCAAGCTTCCAGAAAATTGGAACGGAAATGGCGCCACACCAAACTGGAAGTCTTCCGACTAGCTTGGAAAGACAGTACTGTGCAGTACCGAAGAGCCCTTACTGCTGCTCGATCATCCTATTTTTCTAACTTAATTGAGGAAAATAAGAACAATCCGAAATTCCTTTTTGATACTGTCGCAAAGCTAACTAAAAAGCAGCATTCCCCAAGAGAGGATGACTTTCACTTTAGCAGTGATAAATTCATGAACTTCTTTGAGGAAAAGATTTTGATTATTAGAAAGCAAATTACGGACTCCTCCTTAAATCTGTGTATTCCTTCAAAGCTCAGTTGTCCTGAGTCTGCACAACTCTGCCAGGACCTAGGATCAAGAGAGACGCTCAAGTGTTTTAGTACTATATCTCTTGACACAATGATGAAAATAATCATGGCCTCTAAACCTTCAAGCTGCATACTGGACCCTATTCCAACTAAACTACTGAAAGAGCTGCTTCCTGTGCTTGGCCCTCCTATGTTGAACATAATAAACGGCTCTCTATCCACCGGATGTGTACCAAACTCACTAAAAGTGGCAGTAATAAAGAAATTTTTTTTTAGAAAAGGCTGTTGCGCAACAACTCACTGCCTTCCTGAAGACAAACAATGTATACGAAATGCTTCAGTCTGGTTTTAGACCCCATCATAGCACTGAGACGGCACTTGTGAAGGTGGTAAATGACATTTTAATGGCATCGGACCGAGGCTCTGCATCTGTCCTCGTGCTCCTAGACCTTAGTGCTGCTTTTGATACCATCGATCACCACATTCTTTTGGAGAGATTGGAAACCCAAATTGGTCTACACGGACAAGTTCTGGCCTGGTTTAGATCTTATCTGTCGGAAAGATATCAGTTTGTCTCTGTGAATGGTTTGTCCTCTGACAAATCAACTGTAAATTTCGGTGTTCCTCAAGGTTCCGTTTTAGGACCACTATTGTTTTCACTATATATTTTACCTCTTGGGGATGTCATTCGAAAACATAATGTTAACTTTCACTGCTATGCGGATGACACACAGCTGTACATTTCAATTAAACATGGTGAAGCCCCAAAATTGCCCTTGCTAGAAGAATGTGTTTCAGACATAAGGAAGTGGATGGCTGCAAACTTTCTACTTTTAAACTCGGACAAAACAGAGATGCTTGTTCTAGGTCCCAAGAAACAAAGAGATCTTCTGTTGAATCTGACAATTTATCTTAATGGTTGTACAGTCGTCTCAAATAAAACTGTGAAGGACCTCGGCGTTACTCTGGACCCTGATCTCTCTTTTGAAGAACATATCAAGACCATTTCAAGGACAGCTTTTTTCCATCTACGTAACATTGCAAAAATCAGAAACTTTCTGTCCAAAAATGATGCAGAAAAATTAATCCATGCTTTTGTCACTTCCAGGTTAGACTACTGCAATGCTCTACTTTCCGGCTACCCGGATAAAGCACTAAATAAACTTCAGTTAGTGCTAAATACGGCTGCTAGAATCCTGACTAGAACCAAAAAATTTGATCATATTACTCCAGTGCTAGCCTCTCTACACTGGCTTCCTGTCAAAGCAAGGGCTGATTTCAAGGTTTTACTGCTAACCTACAAAGCATTACATGGGCTTGCTCCTACCTATCTCTCTGATTTGGTCCTGCCGTACATACCTACACGTACGCTACGGTCACAAGACACAGGCCTCCTAATTGTCCCTAGAATTTTTAAGCAAACAGCTGGAGGCAGGGCTTTCTCCTATAGAGCTCCATTTTTATGGAACGGTCTGCCTACCCATGTCAGAGACGCAAACTCGGTCTCAACCTTTAAGTCTCTACTGAAGACTCATCTCTTCAGTGGGTCATATGATTGAGTGTAGTCTGGCCCAGGAGTGGGAGGGTGAACGGAAAGGCTCTGGAGCAACGAACCGCCCTTGCTGTCTCTGCCTGGCCGGTTCCCCTCTTTCCACTGGGATTCTCTGCCTCTAACCCTATTACAGGGGCTGAGTCACTGGCTTTACTGGGGCTCTCTCATGCCGTCCCTGGAGGGGGTGCGTGACCTGAGTGGGTTGAGTCACTGATGTGGTCATCCTGTCTGGGTTGGCGCCCCCCCCCCCCTTGGGTTGTGCCGTGGCGGAGGTCTTTGTGGGCTATACTCAGCCTTGTCTCAGGATGGTAAGTTGGTGGTTGAAGATATCCCTCTAGTGTTGTGGGGGCTGTGCTTTGGCAAAGTGGGTGGGGTTATATCCTTCCTGTTTGGCCCTGTCCGGGGGTGTCCTCGGATGGGGCCACAGTGTCTCCTGACCCCTCCTGTCTCAGCCTCCAGTATTTATGCTGCAGTAGTTTATGTGTCGGGGGGCTAGGGTCAGTTTGTTATATCTGGAGTACTTCTCCTGTCCTATTCGGTGTCCTGTGTGAATCTAAGTGTGCGTTCTCTAATTCTCTCCTTCTCTCTTTCTCTCTCTCGGAGGACCTGAGCCCTAGGACCATGCCCCAGGACTACCTGACATGATGACTCCTTGCTGTCCCCAGTCCACCTGGCTGTGCTGCTTCTCCAGTTTCAACTGACCTGAGCCATAGGACCATGCCCCAGGAATACCTGACATGATGACTCCTTGCTGTCCCCAGTCCACCTGACTGTGCTGCTGCTCCAGTTTCAACTATTCTGCCTTATTATAATTCGACCATGCTGGTCATTTATGAATATTTGAACATCTTGACCATGTTTTGTTATAATCTCCACCCGGCACAGCCAGAAGAGGACTGGCCACCCCACATAGCCTGGTTCCTCTCTAGGTTTCTTCCTAGGTTTTGGCCTTTCTAGGGAGTTTTTCCTAGCCACCGTGCTTCTACACCTGCATTGCTTGCTGTTTGGGGTTTTAGGCTGGGTTTCTGTACAGCACTTTGAGATATCAGCTGATGTACGAAGGGCTATATAAATAAATTTGATTTTGATTTGATTTGACTCCAGTGGCAACCTGTGAAGCTCTGGTGAACTCCATGCCCAAGAGGGTTAAGGCAGTGCTGAAAAATGATGGTGGCCACACAAAATATTGACACTTTGGGGGCAATTTGGACATTTTCACTTAGGGGTGTACTCACTTTTGTTGCCAGCGGTTTAGACATGAATGGCTGTGTGTTGAGTTATTTTGAGGGGACAGCAAATTTACACTGTTATACAAGCTGTACACACTACTTTACACTGTAGCAAAGTGTAATTTCTTCAGTGTTGTCACATGAAAAGATATACTCAAATATTTACAAAAATGTGAGGGGTGTACTCACTTTTGTGATATACTGTACATACAGTCACTGTGGGGAAGACAGTCTCGATGCACTTATTGATGAAGCCAGTGACTGATGTGGTGTACTCCTCAATGCCATCGGAAGAATCCCAGAACATGTTCCAGTCTGTGATAGCAAAACAGTCCTGTAGTTTAGCATCTGCTTCATCTGACCACTTTTTTATAGACCGAGTCACTTGTGCTTTCTGCTTTCATGTTTGCTTGTTTGCAGGAATCAGGAGGATAGAGTTGTGTTCGGATTTACCAAATGGAGGGCGAGGGAGAGCTTTGTACGCGTCTCTGTGTGTGGAGTACAGGTGATCTAGAATTTTGATCCTAACTGACTTAAGACAGGGAATTTTTACTAGGATTAAATGTCAGGAATTGTGAAAAACTGAGTTAAAAAGTATTTGGCTTTGTAAACTTCCGACTTCAACTGTATATCAGCGCTTTGGCGAGGGCACTAGAACAGTCTGCAGCACCCGTCCTCACCCTATTAGTATCTGAAGTCAAATGTCTACTGCTGATGATCTGGTGCTTCTGTCCCGAACCAAGGAGGGCCTACAGCAGCACCCAGATCTCCTACACAGATTCTGTCAGACCTGGGCCCTGACAGTAAATCTCAGTAAGACAAAAATAATTCCACCTAGACACTGTTGCCCTAGAGCACACAAAAAACTATTCCTACCTCTGCCTAAACATCAGCACCACAGGTAACATCAACAAATGGCACAGTGGTCTATGGCATTGCATTACAGTGCTAGAGGCGTCACTACAGACCCTGGTCCGATCCCGGGCTGTATCACAACCGGCCATGATCGGGTATCGCATAGGACGGAACACAATTGGCACAGAATCATCCGGATTAGGGGAGAGCTTTCCGGGGTAGGACGTCTTTGTAAAAAATAATTTGTTCTTAACTGACTTGCCTAGTTAAATAAAGATTAAATAAATCAAAACTAAGCTGTGAACGATCTGAGAGACAAGGGCCTTCTGCGCCATCAACAGGAACATAAAATTGGACATCCCAAATAGGATCTGTTAGAAAATACTTGAACAGTTATAGAACCCATTGTCCTTCATGGTTGTGAGGTCTGGAGCCCTCTCACCAACCAAGAATTCACAAAATGGGACAAACCCCAAATTGAAACTCTGCATGCAGAATTCAGCAAAAACATCCTCCGTGTACAACGTAAAACACCAAATAATGCATGCAGAGCAGAATTAGGCCGATACACACTAATTATCAAAATTCTGAAAAGAGCAGTTATATTCTACAAACACCTAAAAGGAAGCGATTAACAAAGCCACATACTGTACATTCAGAAAGTATTCAGACCCTTTGACTTTTTCTACATTTTGTTGCGTTACAGCCTAATTCTAAAATTGATTACATTGTTTTTTTCTCCCCATACATTTACACACAATACCCGATAATGAAAAAGCAAAAGCAGGTTGTTAGAAATATGACATTTACATACTTTTTCAAACACTTTATTCAGTACTTTGTTGAAGCACCTTTGGCAATGATTACAGCCTCAAGTCTTCTTGGGTATGACACTAAACGCACACACAGTCACACTGAAGATAAAGGCATCTTTTACAGTCTTAGGTTTTGTGTGTGTGTGTGTGTGTGTGTGTGTGTGTGTGTGTGTGTGTGTGTGTGTGTGTGTGTGTGTGTGTGTGTGTGTGTGTGCATCATGCATGTGCATCGTACATGTGTCTGTAGGGGGGTGTAAATAATTGTGCGTATGTATTTATTAAGCTCATGTAGTAAATGGTATATTATGTAAATTAGTTGTTATTGCTGGCTTTAAGGTAATCAGCATTAATCATTACAAGTTTTCAGGCACATGAAACACGATTGAACAGCACGGCCTCGGAACACACACACACACACAGACACACACACACACACACAGACACACAGACGGTCGTGTTATTGTACAGCAGGCCAACATAAAAATATCATCTATGTTGTCTCCATCTGTTATTGTTAGCTGAGACTCTCATTAGAATAAAAGTCTGTTTCTCTCTGTGTTGTTCAAGGCTACTGCTGCTGTTACTACTACCTCAGCTTTTACTACAACTACTGCTACCGCTACTACTACAATTGCTGCTGTTGTTCCTAGTACTGCTACTGCTACTGTTGCTACTACTACTACTACTGATGCTTCAACTACTGCTTCTACTACTACTACTGCTACTTCTGCTACTGCTACTACTAGTACTACTACTACTACCACCACTACTACAACAACTATGCTGCTATGATGTACAAAGGGAAAGCCGGCCGCAAGCTGCCCGGTGACGCGAGCCTATCAGATGAGCTAAATGCCCTTTAATGCTTGCTTCAAGGCAAGCAACGCTGAACCATGCATGAGAGCACCAGCTGTTCCGGATGACTGTGTGATCACTCTCTCCGTAGCCCAAAAAATTGTCAAAGACTCTAGTCACCCAAGTCATTGACTGTTCTCTCTGCTACCGCACGGCAAGCGATACTGCAGCATCGAGTCTAGGTCCCAAAGGCTCCTTAAAAGCTTCTACCCCCAAGTCATAAGACTGCTGAATAATTAATCAAAGGAACACCGGACTATTTACATTGACCCCCCCCCTTTGTTTTTACACTGCTGCTACTGTTTATAGCCAAGTCTAGGTCCAAAATAATCCTTAACAGCTTCTATCCCCAAGTCATAAGACTACTGAACGATTAATGAAATGGCCAACTGGACTATATACATTGACCCCCCCCCCCCCCCCCTTTGTTTTTACACTGCTGTTTCTTATCTATGCATTGTCACTTTACCCCTACCTACATGTACAAATTACCTCGACTAACCTGTACCCCCGTATATTAACTCGGCACCCCTTGTATATAGCCTCATTATTGTTATTTTTTTTGTGTTTATTTCTTGAACTGCATTGTTGTTTAAGGGCTTGTAAGTAAGTATTTCACGGTAAAGTCTGCACCTGTTGCATTCGGTGCATGTGACACAACATTTGATTTGATTTGACTTGCATGATCTCTCATTCTGTCTTACCTTTGCTCTTCTCCCTATCCTCTGCTCCCTCCATCCTCCCATGCTCCTGCCTGTCCTCCCTTTACCTGTCACCCCCCTCTCTTTCTACTCCCTATCCTTATTCCTCTCTCTTTTTCTGTAGTGTCCATCAGTGGAGGCTCCTCAGAGGAGGAAGGGGAGGACCATCCCACTCAGCGAATTTCAGAAAATATTGAAATAATGAAACATAACAAAAAATTATCATTTTTAGATAAAACTATACTAAATATATTCACGTGTCCATCCATATCCGTCCTCTCTCCACCCAGGCAGGTCACCCGTTACACAAGTCAGTATTCAACATCCATGTCTTTGATTTTACCTTTATTTAACTAGGCACGTCAGTTAAGGACAAGTCTTATTTTCAATGACGGCCTAGGAACAATGGGTAAACTGCCTTGTTCAGGGGCAGAACAACATATTTTTACCTTGTAAGCTCGGGGATTCAATCTTGCAACCTTTCGGTTACTAGTCCAACGCTCTAAACACGAGGCTACCTGCCGCCCCAATGTCTTGAGGACATCGGCAGATGAAGTGCGAACCGGCCACTAGGGGCAACAGCAAGGTTGATTCCAAAGGTTGAATGTTCGAATCCAGCGAAAAAATGTTGTTTTTGAGATTTTTGTTTTAAGCCTATCCTTAACCTTAACCCTTACCTTAGCCATTCAGAGTTAATGCCTAACCTTAGGAACTCAGGGTTAATGCCTAACTTTACCTTGGAATGATACAGAGAAGAAACCAAAGTTTGACGTTTGGAGAACTTTGAAATTTGACGTTTGAGAAACATGGATGTGAGACTAAAGTGAGACTGTGAGAACTTGTCGCTCCTCCACCTCTACTACCTAGTCCCTCTTTCCTTCCTCTCTCCTCCATCGCTTCTATCCTCACCCTCCCCTCCCCCTCCCATCCCCCTCCTTTCCTTGGGCCAGCACTATCGTGTCTCTGACCCTGTTGTCTCACCTCTATTTCTGGAGACCCATCATCATGTTACATCACTTTATTGGAGACCTGAAGCTTTAGATACAGCAGGACACAACTTTTTATAGGGCACCGCTTTGTAGAGGACACCAGCGCAGCAGTATACCAATCTGGCTCTGCAGTGATGTGATGGGGCTCACTCAACTGATGCCTCTGTTACAACTCACACAGAGTGAGTAACATTGTTAATAGTGGAGTTACTATAGTGAGTGGTACTGTACTGTATGACTGACTCTGTGTTCATGTGCTGTACATGTCTCTGCAATACAATTGCATATTTCCACACATCTTCAATTGAAAAACATTTTCCCCCTTTGAACAATGGATAACTCCCTTCATAGCTGTATCTGTATTAGTTTAGTTGATTAGCTATAATTTGAGTGGATTTAATCTATGAATGTGTGGTATATTTAATCATATGAAGCGGTGCTCTAAGGTCTGTGAAGGAGGTGCGCCTACTGGCTGTATGCTGATGTGTCTGCTTGTAATGTGTGAAAACTCACATGGTGTTAATCAGTTCAATCAGACTGCACTAACGAGGGGTCACAGACGCAAGCACACACTCACACACACACACACACACGCACATACACACACACGGCATGACATCTCTGGTTAACAAATGTGTGATTGTTTTAGAGGTCTGCTCTAGGTTGAATGTTCTACGTGTGATGTTGTATGAGGGTCAGATGAAGGTTGAAACTCAGATGAAGATCTGAATAAGCATTGATTGGGTAATTAGAATTCTGGCCTGCTATCTACAGCGTCACTGATTGAAGAGGGAGAGAGAAGAGGAAGAGAGAGAGAGGGGGAGAAAGCACAAAGAGAGAGAGAGAGAGAGAGAGAGAGAGAGAGAGAGAAAAACATTAAGAAAGTAGCAAGATAAATAAAATAGAAAGGAGAGTGTTGACATTTAAAAACAGAACAGACAGAGAAATCAAACAACAAACAGCCCTCCACTGATCTGATAAGAGTGATGGAACGTAAAAGAACGTAATAAATGGGTTCTTGCATCTCCAGGTTTTTATTAAGAACAGACAGAGTGAGAGCAACGGTGATAAGCAGCAATGTTCTCTCTCTGATCAGAATGTCAATGGGTTTCTGTGGCTCTGGTAAATATTCTCACATAAAGTTTTCACTACCACTGTTTACTTTGAAAAAGTCAGATAAACAAACTCCCACTCTCTCCTCAATCACAACTGATCTGCCTGAGAGAACACAGAGAGAACAGGTGGAGGGGAATCAGACCTTTCTTTACCTCTCTCACTATCCATCACTTTCTTTTTTTAAAGAATGAAATGATAGAAAGTAGAGAGTGAAAAGAGAGAAAGAGAGAGAGTAGAGTAAGGGCATAATCTCTCTCTCCCTCTCTCACTGCTCTCTCCCCCTCTCCCTCTCTATCTCGCTCTCTTTCTCTTGAAATATCTGATTAGCTGAGTTTGTTTAGTTAATTTCCCAGGATGCTGATGGGCAGATGGTCAGCACTAAACTGTTCAATATGCTCAGCTGTTCCTGATCATTAACACATTTACCTGTGTGTGTCTGTGTGTGTGTGTGTGTGTGTGTGTGTGTGTGTGTGTGTGTGTGTGTGTGTGTGTGTGTGTGTGTGTGTGTGTGTGTGTGTGTGTGTGTTAGGCAGCTCTATTCCAGGGAAAGGCTTGTGTGTTCAGCAGAAAAAGGGCTGAGAAAGGAATGTTCCCACTGACCTGGAGTCTCCATGGGCTAACCACACACACACACACACGCGCGCGCACGCACGCACGTACACACGCACACGCACACATACACACCTAGGCCCCCACATACACATACACCTAGGGCCCCATACACAATTGATCTCCAAGGCCTCTCTGTCCTGTTCAATGTGTTAGAGTTGATTTCCTTCTGCTTCACAGGCAACACAACATTTATTCTATTGATTATGAATCTAAATCTACATTGTTGTTGTATTGATTGTTCTAACCAGAGGAACAAGCAGAGGACCTGCAATGCCACCTGCAGTCTCCATCCCCCCATGTTACAGTTCACTATCACCCTATCCAGAACATCTTAATGTGATTGCCAGAAATATGCTGCTCTATGTTGTGCCACAGTAGCAACCGTGTGTGTGTGTGTGTGTGTGTGTGTGTGTGTGTGTGTGTGTGTGTGTGTGTGTGTGTTCGCGTGTTTAGATTTTTAGATTTTATTCAATTTTATTTGGATCGCTGGTCTTCCTGGGGTCCGACACATAATGAAAACTACATTACAGACAAAAATACTTTACAATTTACATACATTTAAAAAAGATGAGCAAGTAGACATTAAAGATATTTAAATGACCTGAAAGGTAACATTTAACAGTCAATACCTATTTTCAGGGATCAGAATCTGTGATAAGGTGCGTCTAGGTGGTAGGTGTGGGAGTCAGGCGCAGGACAGCAGGATGTCTGAGAAGAGTGTTTTAATAAGACAGTCCACCAACACAGGAATGGCACAATCGAAGAGGACAACGCCCTCGTTAACAGAGAACCCGGGCAAAACGCACGGAGGAACAAACAAAGTTCCGACACTCATACACTTTACGTAACCATGAAAACAAATAACGGTAAATCCAACCGAGCACATCACAATAAAAAACGAATCCCTCACAAAGTTAGGCAGGCAACAGGTTACAATTATACACAGAGAAATTAACGCAAATGAAACCAGGTGTTCTGTTTCAACAAAAGAGGGAGACATGTTTGATTTCCTACCCATTATGTCATTCAGAGTTCTCCACAGATTTTTCCCATCATTCTTAACTTCATCAATTTTGTGCTGATAATATCGCTTATTTTTATATTTGTTTAGTTTGGTCACAACATTTCTTAATATACAATAAGCTCCACAATGAAATAGGGTGCAGGCCAGGCAGCAGGCTGTTAGCCAGCCTGCTAGCTTAGTGGAGTCTGCCACTAGCACAGTCAGTGTAGTCAGCTCAGCTATCCCAATTGAGACCGTGTCTGTGCCTCGACCTAGGTTGGGGAAAACTAAACATGGCGGTGTTCGCCTTAGCAATCTCACTAGAATAAAGACCTCCTCCATTCCTGTCATTATTGAAAGAGATCATGATACCTCACATCTCAAAATAGGGCTACTTAATGTTAGATCCCTAACTTCAAAGGCAATTATAGTCAATGAACTAATCACTGATCATAATCTTGATGTGATTGGCCTGACTGAAACATGGCTTAAGCCTGATGAATTTACTGTGTTAAATGAGGCCTCACCTCCTGGCTACACTAGTGACCATATCCCCCGTGCATCCCGCAAAGGCGGAGGTGTTGCAAACATTTACGATAGCAAATTTCAATTTACAAAAAAATAAAAATTACGTTTTCGTCTTTTGAGGTTCTAGTCATGAAATCTATGCAGCCTACTCAATCACTTTTTATAGCTACTGTTTACAGGCCTCCTGGGCCATATACAGCGTTCCTCACTGAGTTCCCTGAATTCCTATCGGACCTTGTAGTCATAGCGGATAATATTCTAATCTTTGGTGACTTTAATATTCACATGGAAAAGTCCACAGACCCAATCCAAAAGTCCAACATGTCTCTGGACCCACTCACTGTCACAGTCATACGCTGGACCTAGTTTTGTCCCATGGAATAAATGTTGTGGATCTTAATGTTTTTCCTCATAATCCTGGACTATCGGACCACCATTTTATTATGTTTGCAATTGCAACAAATAATCTGCTCAGACCCCAACCAAGGATCATCAAAAGTCGTGCTATAAATTCACAGACAACACAAAGATTCCTTGATGTCCTTCCAGATCCCCTCTGTCTACCCAAGGATGCCAGAGGACAAAAATCAGTTAACCACCTAACTGAGGAACTCAATTTAACCTTGCGCAATACCCTAGATGCAGTTGCACCCCTAAAAACTAAAAACATTTCTCATAAGAAACTAGCTCCCTGGTACACAGAAAATACCTGAGCTCTGAAGCAAGCTTCCAGAAAATTGGAACGGAAATGGCGCCACACCAAACTGGAAGTCTTCCGACTAGCTTGGAAAGACAGTACTGTGCAGTACAGAAGAGCCCTTACTGCTGCTCGATCATCCTATTTTTCTAACTTAATTGAGGAAAATAAGAACAATCCGAAATTCCTTTTTGATACTGTCGCAAAGCTAACTAAAAAGCAGCATTCCCCAAGAGAGGATGACTTTCACTTTAGCAGTGATAAATTCATGAACTTCTTTGAAGAAAAGATTATGATAATTAGAAAGCAAATTACGGACTCCTCCTTAAATCTGCGTATTCCTTCAAAGCTCAGTTGTCCTGAGTCTGCACAACTCTGCCAGGACCTAGGATCAAGAGAGACGCTCAAGTGTTTTAGTACTATATCTCTTGACACAATGATGAAAATAATCATGGCCTCTAAACCTTCAAGCTGCATACTGGACCCTATTCCAACTAAACTACTGAAAGAGCTGCTTCCTGTGCTTGGCCCTCCCATGTTGAACATAATAAACGGCTCTCTATCCACCGGATGTGTACCAAACTCACTAAAAGTGGCAGTAATAAAGCCTCTCTTGAAAAAGCCAAACCTTGACCCAGAAAATTTAAAAAACTATCGGCCTATATCGAATCTTCCATTCCTCTCAAAAATTTTAGAAAAGGCTGTTGAGTAGCAACTCACTGCCTTCCTGAAGACAAACAATGTATACGAAATGCTTCAGTCTGGTTTTAGACCCCATCATAGCACTGAGACGGCACTTGTGAAGGTGGTAAATGACATTTTAATGGCATCGGACCGAGGCTCTGCATCTGTCCTCGTGCTCCTAGACCTTAGTGCTGCTTTTGATACCATCGATCACCACATTCTTTTGGAGAGATTGGAAACCCAAATTGGTCTACACGGACAAGTTCTGGCCTGGTTTAGATCTTATCTGTCGGAAAGATATCAGTTTGTCTCTGTGAATGGTTTGTCCTCTGACAAATCAACTGTAAATGTCGGTGTTCCTCAAGGTTCCATTTTAGGACCACTATTGTTTTCACTATATATTTTACCTCTTGGGGATGTTATTCGAAAACATAATGTTAACTTTCACTGCTATGCGGATGACACACAGCTGTACATTTCAATGAAACATGGGGAAGCCCCAAAATTGCCCTTGCTAGAAGAATGTGTTTCAGACATAAGGAAGTGGATGGCTGCAAACTTTCTACTTTTAAACTCGGACAAAACAGAGATGCTTGTTCTAGGTCCCAAGAAACAAAGAGATCTTCTGTTGAATCTGACAATTAATCTTAATGGTTGTACAGTCGTCTCAAATAAAACTGTGAAGGACCTCGGCGTTACTCTGGACCCTGATCTCTCTTTTGACGAACATATCAAGACCATTTCAAGGACAGCTTTTTTCCATCTACGTAACATTGCAAAAATCAGAAACTTTCTGTCCAAAATGATGCAGAAAAATTAATCCATGCTTTTGTTACTTCTAGGTTAGACTACTGCAATGCTCTACTTTCCGGCTCCCTGGATAAAGCACTAAATAAACTTCAGTTAGTGCTAAATACGGCTGCTAGAATCCTGACTAGAACCAAAATATTTGATCATATTACTCCAGTGCTAGCCTCTCTACACTGGCTTCCTGTCAAAGCAAGGGCTGATTTCAAGGTTTTACTGCTAACCTACAAAGCATTACATGGGCTTGCTCCTACCTATCTCTCTGATTTGGTCCTGCCGTACATACCTACACGTACGCTACGGTCACAAGACGCAGGCCTCCTAATTGTCCCTAGAATTTCTAAGCAAACAGCTGGAGGCAGGGCTTTCTCCTATAGAGCTCCATTTTTATGGAACGGTCTGCCTACCCATGTCAGAGACGCAGACTCGGTCTCAACCTTTAAGTCTTTACTGAAGACTCATCTCATCAGTGGGTCATTTGATTGAGTGTAGTCTGGCCCAGGAGTGGGAGGTTGAACGTAAAGGCTCTGGAGCCTCCCCTCTTTCCACTGGGATTCTCTGCCTCTAACCCTATTACAGGGGCTGAGTCACTGGCTTACTGGGGCTCTCTCATGCCGTCCCTGGAGGGGGTGCGTCACCTGAGTGGGTTGATTCAATGATGTGGTCATCCTGTCTGGGTTGGCGCCCCCCCCCCCCCTATATCCCTCTAGTGGTGTGGGGGCTGTGCTTTGGCAAAGTGGGTGGGGTTATATCCTTCCTGTTTGGCCCTGTCCGGGGGTGTCCTTGGATGGGGCCACAGTGTCTCCTGACCCCACCTGTCTCAGCCTCCAGTATTTATGCTGCAGTAGTTTATGTGTCGGGGGGCTAGGGTCAGTTTGTTATATCTGGAGTACTTCTCCTGTCCTATTCGGTGTCCTGTGTGAATCTAAGTGTGCGTTCTCTAATTCTCTCCTTCTCTCGTTCTCTCTCTCGGAGGACCTGAGCCCTAGGACCATGCTTCAGGACTACCTGACATGATGACTCCTTGCTGTCCCCAGTCCACCTGGCCGTGCTGCTGCTCCAGTTTCAACTGTTCTGCCTTATTATTATTCGACCATGCTGGTCATTTATGAACATTTGAACATCTTGGCCATGTTCTGTTATAATCTCCACCCGGCACAGCCAGAAGAGGACTGGCCATCCCACATATGCTCTCTCTAATTCTCTCTTTCTTTCTCTCTCTCTGAGGACCTGAGCCCTAGGACCATGCCCAGGAATACCTGACATGATGACTCTTTGCTGTCCCCAGTCCACCTGACCGTGCTGCTGCTCCAGTTTAAACTGTTCTGCCTTATTATTATTCGACCATGCTGGTCATTTATGAACATTTGAACATCTTGGCCTTGTTCTGTTATAATCTCCACCCGGCACAGCCAGAAGAGGACTGGCCATCCCACATATGCTCTCTCTAATTCTCTCTTTCTTTCTCTCTCTCGGAGGACCTGAGCCCTAGGACCATGCCCCAGGAATACCTGACATGATGACTCCTTGCTGTCCCCAGTCCACCTGACTGTGCTGCTGCTCCAGTTTCAACTGTTCTGCCTTATTATTATTCGACCATGCTGGTCATTTATGAACATTTGAACATCTTGACCATGTTCTGTTATAATCTCCACCCGGCACAGCCAGAAGAGGACTGGCCACCCCACATAGCCTGGTTCCTCTCTAGGTTTCTTCCTAGGTTTTGGCCTTTCTAGGGAGTTTTTCCTAGCCACCGTGCTTCTACACCTGCATTGCTTGCTGTTTGGGGTTTTAGGCTGGGTTTCTGTACAGCACTTTGAGATATCAGCTGATGTACGAAGGGCTATATAAATAAATTTGATTTGATTTTGATTTGATCAGCAGAGATAGTCAGAGTCTGTGTGTGTATATGGGGGTGGGGGGGGCTGGGATTACTGACCCAAAGGCTTGTTTCTGTCACTCATTCTAGGCCCTTGGGAGCGAGGGTGATCAATCAGTTTGTCATTCTGCAGCTAGGCTATGTCCCCACGTTCTCATGCAGCCTTCGTAGCTTCATCTTTGGCGGACAGCTTCTCATCTTTCAAAGTTATTTTCCTGTTTGAATAATATTTCCTTATAGAAATCGTTCAGCTTCTCAATGAGTTCACGTAACAGCCCAGCGGAGAAGTAGTCATCTTAGTTTTTTGGCTTTAAGTGGCATGGTAGTAGATGCCCACTTTCCATTCAGTAACGAGACGAGAGACACGGGCAGGAGATAATCCGAAGCCCAGGACAGATGGAATGCGGTCCCAGCCACAAAGGTTAACCACATTGCGGGCTTGGTTTCAGGCTGTAGTATAGCAGGTTATCATGATAGCTTGCAGCTAGGCTAGCTGCTTCCCCAAGCTAGCTCCAAACTTGTTAACTTCTTAAGTTAAGCAAAGGTCCCAAGACAGAAGTTTGCGGTCTCAGCACTAAGACTAACCACGTGGAGAGAGAGAGGATCAGACCTGTTTAACAGCTTCCACAAATACCTCCTCTCTCTCTATCACCATCCATATGTCTCTTTCTGTTTTTCTCCCTCTACCTTTTTATTTTTCTCATACCTGTCTACTTCACTTGATCAATCTCTCTGCCCTTTCTCCCCAACCCTCTCTTCATCCCTCTCTTCCTCCAACTCCCTCTTCCTCCCTCCATCCCGTCCTTCCCTGCATCTCAATATTGCTCTCACCATCTCTCTCCCTCCATATCTCACCCCCTCTCACTCTCTTCCTTCATCTCTATCTCCCTGTCTCCCCACTCCATCCTCTCTCATTCCCTCCATCTCTCTCTCTCCCACCATCTCTCACTCCTTTCTCCCTCCATCCATCTCTCTCCTTTCCTCCATCTCTCTCTCTCTCCCCCTCTCTCACATCATATTTCACCCTGCAACTCTCTCTCCCTCTCTCGCTTTCCATCCCTCTTTCCTCTCTCCTTCCCTCCATCTCTCTTTCTCCCTCCATCTCCCCCTCTCTCCCGTGCGAATGTGTTCTATGCAATTATACGGTGACCTTTCGTTAGCCAAGCTGTAATTGGCTAAATCAGCACAGAGTTCCCACGCTTCACAACACACAATCAGCAGAGATGCCATCAGAGGCCACACACATGCACACACGCACACACACATGCACACAAACACAAACATACAAACACACACACACAAACACACACACTACAATCAGTGTAGATGCCATCATAGAGCAGACTGTGACATCAGCATTTACACAGAAATGTTCCCTGGGGATGGCAAAAGGTCCAGCTTTGGTCTAAATAGTGTGTGTGTGTGTGTGTGTGTGTGTGTGTGTGTGTATGTGTGTGTGTGTGTGTGTGTGTGTGTGTGTGTGTGTGTGTGTGTGTGTGTGCGTGCGCCTGCACGTGTGTGTGTGTGACTAAAGGTCCAGCTTTGGTGTAAAGACCGTTTGAGACCATTTTACGTGATCAGTCAATTGAACCTGCATCCTCTGATGTGTGAGGGAGAGGATGATGTAAGAGTGCGAGGGGGGGGGGGGGGGTAGAAAGGGGGAGGAGGAGAAGAGGGGGAGAGATCAGGAGGAGGGCAAGATGGGGAGAGAGGGGGAGGAAGGCGAGAGAGGGGAGAGAGGGGGAGGAGGGCAAGAGGAGGAGAAGGGCGAGGGGGGAGAGAGGGGGAGGATGACGAGAGGGGGAAGAGGGTGTGAGGGGGAGAGAGGGGGAGAGGAGGGGGAGGAGGGCAAGAGGGAGAGACTATGTCTATGTCCCCATGTTTCCATGGGGACATAGTAGCTTACTGAAAGAGAGGGAGAGAAAGAAAAAAAGAGAGGAATAAAAAGAGAGGGAGCGAGAAAGACTGATGCAGCCAACTCATTACAGACAGCCAGGCTACTCTCTGAAGAGTCACTGTTATTGCTCACTTCCTTTTTCTTCTTTCTGCCGTCTCTCTCTTTCTCGCTCTCTTCCATCTCTCCATCTCTCTCGCTCTCTCTCTCTCTCGGTTATGACCGTCTCTTTCTCGCCATCTATATATGTTTTACATTCCTTTCTCTCCATCCCTCTGTCTTTCCATCTCTCCATCTCTCTAATGCTCTTTCACTTCGTCCATGTGTCTTTGCATCCCTTTCTCTCTCCATCCCTCTCTTCCCCCTACTCTCTCTGCGTTAATGGAGGAATGCTGTGAAAGGCTTAAAAAGCATTGACCCTTTTCATCTCCCGTCACTGCCTAAGAGCAAACACACACACACACACGCACACGCACACACACAGTAATGGAATTCAACCTGGTGAAAAGAGCAGCGTTACCATGGAGAGAGATATGGGGGAGGGAGAGAGAGAAGCCTAGTTTATACCTGGCGCTAATATGCATCCTTGTCCTGATCTTGTCCACATTCTGATTGTGTCCACATATTCAGAAATATGTCTACACATGGTATTAAAATGTGTCTCATATCAGTCCACTGTGCCTGCACAGTGAACAGATTTTCTGTTCCCTCCGTGTATGCAAATCATTTGAAAGCTACTGTTTTGAAATAATATCTATTTATTTTAAGGCACATATTGATGCCATATAGGCTTCTGCATGCTTCCCAGTCAAAACAGTTCAGTAGAGGTCATGCACATATAATGACGACATTTTGTGACATTATTGTTTGTTTTGGACTTCGGTGAGGGTTTTTCTGTTGGTTCTTCGGCACACAATTTTTTTTCTGAAGGCAAGCCGAAGTCTTCGCCCCTTCGTCGGTGATTGGTCAACAGCAGGGATTCTTCAATAAAGTCTTTGTTGTCATTCAATGAGAAATGATTCGTTTTCATGCATGTTTTATAATTGAAAAATACTGCACCAATTACGCGACTAAGGTCTCTTCATCAAAAACGTCAAAATTAATTAACGATTTCTTGAGTTCTTAGATTCATTCAGACTAGTTTGAGGCTATGGACAAACAGTACTATTGCCAATTTCTATTTGTTTCTCAAGCTAAGGTCTTAAAGTGAGTATGCGAGTGCACTCGTTCGGTTCGGCTAGCCGAGTTAGGCTAGGTGCCAGCCGAACTGAAGCATGAGGACACCTTAAGTCAATGGTGCCACCTGTCAATGATTTTATATGGCGGAATAATTATGATTTAAATGGTTTCTCTGTCCAGATCTGTCTGTCTACATATCCTGACACAATGTGTGTCTGACCAACTCTGGAGGTGGGCTGATCACAATGTGTTATTTAATTGTCTACACCTGTCTAAAAATGTGGGCACAATCAGAATGATGAAGATCAGGACAAAGGAAGCATGTTAGAACCATGTATAAACAGGGCTAGAGAGAGAAGTGCAGATGCAGGAAAAATCTGCTCCTTGATGAAAGGAGAGTAGAGAGATTCCTGAGGGAGAGGAAATGAGAATTGAGGGAGCTGCAGTCTGCGGATAAAGGTAGAGAAAGAGAGGGAGAGGTGTGTTTACATCAGTCTGTGATCAGAACCTGACCCAAACCACAGGCCAGTCACCCACCCAACCCCTACAGGGACTCAGCTCAACATGGTTCTGAGGAATAGCTGATTAGTAGAATCAGCACAGGTGTGTTAGAGCAGGGCTCAAGCAAATACCAGAACTCATAGAAACTCTCAAAGAGGAGGTTTGGAATACCCTTGACTTTTAACATTCCTCCATTCTCTAACCTGCTAAGACATTCTCCTACAGCACTCTAACCTACTGACACTGTAGTCTAGAGCATTCTCCAACCTGTAGGAAAACTATTGTGTGGAACATTGCATAACCTATTATAACAATCTTGAACATTCTCCAACCTGTTAGTTCACTGTAGTGTACACTTTACTTAATTACATTTTGGACAGTAGTTAAACCTAATGGAAACAGGTTATTTTTACATTCAATTATTAATAGTGGAGAATATTCTCAGACTGATTAGAACTCTCTAGTTTATAACAATCTCCAACCTGTTAGTACGCTCTAGTGGAGAATATTCTCAGACTGATTAGAACTCTCTAGTTTATAACAATCTCCGACCTGTTAGAACACTCTAGTGGAGAATATTCTCCGACCTGTTAGAACACTCTAGTGGAGAATATTCTCCGACCTGTTAGAACACTTTAGTGGAGAATATTCTCTGACCTGTTAGGACGCTATAGTGGAGAATACTCTAATGGAGAACATTCGCCAACCTATTAGAACACTCTAGTGGAGAATATTATCCGACCTGTTAGAACACTCTAGTGGAGAATATTATCCGACCTGTTAGAACACTCTAGTAGAGAATATTCTCCGACCTGTTAGAACACTTTAGTGGAGAATATTCTCCGACCTGTTAGGACGCTATAGTGGAGAATACTCTAATGGAGAACATTCGCCAACCTATTAGAACACTCTAGCGGAGAACATTCTGCAACCTGTTAGAACACTCTAGTGGAGAACATTCTCTGACCTTAAGAACACTCTAGTGAAGAACATTCTCCAACCTGTTAGAACACTATAGTGGAGAACATTCTCCGACTTGTTAGAACACTCCAGTGGAGAACATTCTGCAACCTGTTAGAACACTCTAGTGGAGAACATTCTCTGACCTTTAGAACACTCTAGTGAAGAACATTCTCCAACCTGTTAGAACACTATAGTGGAGAACATTCTCCGACTTGTTAGAACACTCTAGTGGAGAACATTCTGCAACCTGTTAGAACACTCTAGTGGACAACATTCTCTGACCTTTAGAACACTCTAGTGGAGAATATTATCCAACCTGTAGGAACACTAGTGGAGAACATTGTCCAACCTGTTAGAATGCTATAGTGTAGAATATTCTCCGACCTGTTAGAACACTATAGTGGATAATATTCTCCAACCTGTTAGAACACTAGTGGAGAACATTGTCCAATCTGTCAAAACACTATAGTGGAGAATATTCTCCAACCTGTTAGAACACTATAGTATGAATTAGAAACATTCTGTAACTATTATAACACTGTAGAACATTCTTTAACCTGTTCATACATTTTTCAACCTTTTATATTATTCTCCAACCTACTACACTCTTGCACATTACATAACCTAGAACCCTATAGTCTAGATCATTCTCCAACCTGCTAGAACATTCTCGAAAATGCTAGATAATAATAAAAAATATCCTTCTAGAATATTCTAAAACATTTTCCAACCTTCTAGAACATTATGTCTCGTCTCAGTGCGGTCAATAGGAACAAATCATATCATTGCGATTATTCTGTCTAAACACTGTGTGGACGAGACTAGATTGGAGCATGTTATACATGATCACACACACATGCACAGATGCACACACGTGTACACACACACACACACACACACACAAGTGCACATATATTCAATCAGACTAGACAGACAAAACAGCAATGACAGTGTGACTGTAGGCTCAGATCAGCCCCATTCAAACCACAAATACTCTCTGTACTTCAATACACCGCAACACTCAATATTTCAATATGGGGTCTAACTCTGTTATTTGATTTGACCATTTTCCTAAGAAGGGCAGTTTACACAGCAGACATCCAGCTTGTAATTTGTTAGAAATATTACCATGGAGCACAATGGCCATTCAATCGAACAACCAGAAAAGCCTCTCAGACAGAAAGACACAGACACAGAAAGAACTAGACAGAGAGAAATAGAAAGAGGGAGAGTGAGAGGGAGAAAAAGAGACAGCGAGATAGAGAGAGGGAGAGAGACAGAGAGACAGATAGAACATGGAAGAAGAGAGAGAGAGGAATGAAAACAGATTTACTGGGAGAATTAGGCAAGGCGGGTTGTAGAGCTGTACATATACACACATTCATACGCACATACACCATGTGCAGCGACGTGATAAGAAATACAGGATCATTCATCTACTCCCTGCAAGTCTCTCTTCTTCTCTCCTTCTCTCTCTTCTCTCCCTCTTCTCTCTCTCCACTCCCACTCTCCTGCTCCCTCTCTCTCGCCCTCCCTCCCCCTCTCTCTCTCCCCTCTCTCCCTTTCTTTCTCTCTCTCTCTTTCTCGCTCTCCCTCTTTCTTCAGAGTGAATAGTAAAACCTGTCTCTCCTTCCTTGCTCCTCTTCCCTTCTCCTTTCTCTCTCCTTCCTCTCTCCTATTCCCCCTACTCTCTCCATCCTCTCTCCATACCTATACACCACGCCATCACCCCCCAAACACACATACACTACTATGTCATAAAGAAATAAACAGTACAGTACACATTACCTTATTACTCTGGCTAATGCTTGCAAATGAATTTCATCTCCTTTCTCGGTACGTAAGAAGCCACTTGGCGCTCTAAGCTCAAACACACACATAAACACACACACAAAAACTCCCAAAAAACACACGAAAACACACACAGAGCCTCTCCAGTCATTAGTATTTATGAACAGAATGTAGTGAACCAGGAAACGAGCTCAGATCCATGTTCAGAAACACTTGCATGTTCTGGAAGAGACACAACAGATACACACACTCACGTACACACACTCACGTACAAACACACACACACGTACACACACACACTTTGTTTGTGGGGTGGTATTGGGTGTTAATGACGCTAAATGGCTGCCTTAGCCTGACACTCAGACACAGGGATGAACAACTGCCTTAGTGTGTGTGTGTGTGTGTGTGTGTCTGTGTGTGTGTGTGTGTGTGTGTGTGTGTGTGTGTGTGTGTGTGTGTGTGTGTGTGTGTGTGTGTGTGTGTGTGTGTGTGTGTGTGTGTGTGTGTGTGTGTGTGTGTGTAAGTTTGAGCGTGTATGTTTCTGTCTGTCTGTGTGAGAGTACGATAATCACATTGGGGTTTTCTGACGGCTGTGGGAGCTAAGTCCTGCTGAAGGCTGCCCAGGCAAGCCAGTCATTTGCATTCAGATATGACAACTCAGTGTACACACACAGTCAGACAGAATGGCACACACACACACACAGAATGACACACACATGCACACACATACAGACAAGTACAACTGTGTGTGTGTCATACACAGGGACCAAATGGATTGTGTGAATACTTACCAGAGATGTGGGCCCCTGGTTCTGAAACGTCACACACACACACACAAACACACACACACACACACTCACACACACAGTCAGCAGCAGTGATAGCATTTCCTCTTTCTTTCTTTCTTTCTATCTTTCACATACACACACACACGCACAAATACACACACACACACAAATACACACACACATATACACTCCCATAATAAGACAACAGAAAGGGTTTATCCATCATGCTGATACAGCTGTTAACTCACAAACACACACACTAGAAGAGAGGGCTTATACAGATGATAACAGCCAGAATAATAGCTGCAGGGAGGAGGCTGGACCAGCTGTGTGTATTAATGTGTGTCTGTGTGTACGTGCGTGCATGCATGTGTGTTATAAAACAAGGTCTCTGAGACCCCCTGTGTGTGACTACTTTCATTCCAACCAATTACCCTCACAATCCTCAATTAACAAAAAAGTAAACAAAACCTAAACAATCAAGCCGTATTCCACAGTGCATTTAGTGATATCTTCAGATGAAAAAACAGTCCTTGAATTACAGTGATACTTTCACATGGAAAACAGTCCTTGAATTTCAGTGATATCTTGACATGGAAAAACAGTCATTGAATTCTAAGTAGGTCTGTAGAAATGACACTCCACAGGAGTAGCACATCGTGACTAACAGCATTTACAAGACCAATCCAGAAACAGGAGAAATATTGGTGGTCATCTCAGCTCCAGGACTAGTGTTGGATGGACATTGAATACTGACTTATATCACAGGTGACCTGCCTGCTGTGACACGGCATTGGGTGTATTGTTAGTACTATTATCGGTATCCACACAGTGCAGAGTGATGTGTGGGAGTGGACGTGTATTGTTGTGGAGAGTCAATTCTGTCTGATTTCACTGTTTGTTTCTGTCTTCTTTACTCTCAATCTGTCATTCCAACAAAGGAGACAAAGACGTGTTTATAAACATATCACTCACAGCAGTAGTCGTGACCTGTCACACTCTGATCTGTTTCACCTGTCTTGTGCTTGTCTCCACCCCCCACCAGGTGTCTCCCATTTTCCCCCATCATCCCCTGTGTATTTATACCTGCGTTTTTTGTTTGCCTGTTGCCAGTTTGTCTTGTCCCGTCAAGTCGTGCCAGCGTCTTTCTCCGTGTTCTTTCCTCTTTCTGTTTTTTTGTTGTAGTCTCCCTGGTTACGACCTGTTTTGGCTGTCCTAACCCTGAGCCTGCCTGCCATCTACGTCTGCCAACTCTCACCAGGATTACGAACCCCTACCTGTCCTGGACCTGCCTTTTGCTTGCCCCTGTTTATTCAATACACCTCTGAGGCTTGAACCATCTGCCTCACGTGTCTGCATCTGGGTCTCATCCTGAGTCATGATAGTAGGAATTGGCCATGACTGACCTAGCAGACTCGGACCACCTCTGCAACACTGTCTCCTCACAAGAAGCCACCATTGGAAGACACAAGGAGTTACTAAATAACCTTATGGAAGGATTCCACACCTTGGCGGAACAGCATGACCATGCCGTCAGTGCATTTTTGAAAAATTCTGCAGACTATCTTTTAGGCAGCAAGCCACAACAGAAACCTCCCAGACTCAGTAACCCTGCTACCAGCATTCCTTCTCCCTAGCAAACCCCGGCGACCAGAGAACCCCGCTTAGCTCCTACCGGGGCGCTACGCTGGGGATCCCGGAACCTGCCGGGCATTTCTCTCCCAGTGCTTCCTCATTTTTGAGCATCAGCCCTCTTCATTTCTGTTGGACCATTCAAAGATAGCGTATCTTATAATGCAAATGTCTGGGAGGGCACTCGCCTGGGCTACGACATGTGGGAGCAACAATTCACTGCTTGCCTTAGTCTGGAGGATTTTGTGGCGGAAATAAGGAAGGTGTTAGTTTCTCTGTTATTGGCAGAGAGGCGGTTCGGAAGCTACTTCAACTGCATCAAAGACTGCCGTAGTGTGACAGACTACGTGGTAGACATTCACAATTTAGCCGCCGAGAGTACCTGGAACCCAGAATCCCTGTTTGACACGTTCATTCATGGATTATTGGAGGGAATTAAGGACGAGCTCACAGCCCGGGAGCTGCCCTTGGACCTCAACTCTCTCATAGCCTTGACCATATGGATCGATGGGTGACTACGGGAACGCAGTAGGGAGAGGAGGTCTGTTCCTGGGGACACGCGCCTGTCCATGGTTGTCCCCTCGCCTCCTAAGAATCCCGGAAATCCCTGAAACCTGCATTCCCGAGAGAATCCAATGTCACCCATGTTCCCTCAGATATCATTGAGGACTGTTGCCTCGCTTCTTCTGGCACCCATGCAACTGGGCAGGGCTAGATTGTCCCCTGAGGAACGTTAACACAGACTGAGCTCTAAAAGCTGTCTGTATTGTGGAACTTCCTTACATATCCACCTGTCCAGTAAAAAGCCCAGGCTCTTCAATAGGTACGCTGGTGGGCCATACAGGGAATTTCCCATCTCCCATTAGTCGTACTCCTCTCCATGCTATCCTGTTGTGGGGTGACCAGTCTAAATCTCTCTGGGTGTCCTCCTGCAGGCTTGGATAAAGCCTTGGATCTCTCCACCATTCCCGTGGAGTATCAGGACCTCTGGGAGGTTTTCAACAAGGCCAGCGCCACATCTGTTCCTCCTATTACTGAGCCATTGACCTCCTCCCTGGCACTACTCCACCTCGGGGGCGGCTTTATTCCCTGTCTTGTCCGGAGTCCAAGACCATGAAAGGGTACATTGAGGACTCTCTGGAGGCAGGGATCATTCGTCCTTCTTCCTCCTCTGACAGTGCAGGGTTGTTCTTTGAGGAGAATAAGGATAAAACCATGTGCCCGTGTATCGACTACCAGGCTTTTTTGACATCACGAACCAGAGACAGCAGTTGGGTCAAAGAACCCAGTTCCTACATTAGAATATAAACATTTATTTTTTCAAACAAAACTGCACAATATTTTATCTCTGGGACTCTCAGGATGACAAATCAGAGCAAGATTACAGAATGTAAGTACATTACTTACCTCCTGGAGAACCAGTTGTTTGTCAAGGCTGAGAAGTGTGAATTCCCTTGCTCCACTATCTCCTTTCTGGGATACGTCATTGCTGCCGGGAACATTCAGATGGATCCGGCCAAGGTGAGAGCTGTGGCGGAGTGGCCCCAACCCACAACCAGCGTGCAGCTGCAATGTTTCCTAGGATTTGCTCATTTCTACCACCGGTTCATTCGGGGCTACAGCACCCTGGCTTCCCCCATCTCTGCACTCACTTCACCCAAGGTTCCGTTCACGTGGTCCCCAGCTGCTGACCGGGCGTTTTCGGATCTCAAGCATCGGTTCACTACAGCCCCCATCTTAATCCACCCAGACCCAGGTTGACCCTTCAAGCGTTGGAGTGGGGGTCGTCCTGTCCCAGCGTTCTGCCCAGGATCAAGAGCTGCATCCCTACACTTTCTTTTCCCATCGTCTTAATCCCGCGAAGAGGAACTATGACGTTGGTAACCGGGAACTTCTTGCATTTAAGGTGGCGCTAGAGGAATGAAGACACTGGCTAGAAGGTGCAGAATATCCATTCCTAGTGTGGACCGACCATAAGAATCTGGAAAATCTCTGCACCGCAAAGCGCCTCAACTCAAAGCAGGCTCGTTTGGCTCTGTTGTTCACTCGTTTCAATGTCAACATCTCCTATCTCTAACACACACACACACACACACTCACACACACACACACACACACACACACAAACACTCTTTGCGAGCGTTAACAGCCCTTAGTTTTGTCTCGGGGGCAGTATCCCAACCTATGTCTAGTATATTTTCATTGAACAGCTCAGCCTGACGTTGATTACTCCTATATCTCCTATAGCCCTCATCTGTTCTCTCAGGGTTTCTCCTATGATGCTTCTGTTTAGGCTATTTGCTGTGAAGGAGGTGGAGGCAGGAAGGTCCAGGGGGAGAAGCAGAGAGGAGAAACAGGGCTGACTACTCTATGGAATGTCGTTTATACCTGGTGACCGACGAGACACACACACACCTTATGAATTATTCCACAGCTTAGGGCTTCTTAAGATCACATGATTGATCTTCCCACTGAATCTGACATTAGCAGGGTGCACACACACACACACACACACACACACACGCACACACACACACACACACACGCACACACACACACACACACACACACACACACACACACACACACACACACACACACACACACACACACACACACACACACACACACACATACCGCACACATACACACACATGTTTCTAAACTAAGAGTGAAATATGTGATGAAGCTGAAAGACTTAAATATCTCTCTTCTCTTTTCATCCTTTTCCAAAGTGTGAATAAATCTATAAAATGTGTTCTATTATCTCACATACGTGTTCTATCGTACATGCACACGAATGGACACACACACACACACACACACACACACACACACACACACACACACACACACACACACACACACACACACACACACACACACACACACACACACACACCATACACAAACATCTGAACAAAGTGCTGAAAGGAAAGGCAGAGAGGTGAAGGAGTTTTTCTAATCACCTTCCCTCCATTATTAAATTATTAATTTACAGAGCCTCTGACAACAAAGGAAAAGTAATCCCTTGCCACACACACACACAGCCTCCCTTGTGCTGCATGAAAAATAAACTAGTATTCCAGTATTTCCCCCCTGTGAATCCTATCTTATTAAAACCTATTACACTCCCACACACACACAGGTAGGTATGCCTTGCACAGGCTCATTCATGCATACAAACATACACTCATAACCACACACACACACACCCCTGTGAATTATATCTTATTAAACCATATTACCTGAACAATCCCTTTCTCCCTAAACTCATTCAAATCAGCTCTGCTTAGAATTACTGTTCTGCTGAACCTGATACATTTACACATGCACCCACACACACCTCCTTCTCTTTCCCTCTCCCCCATACTCTTATTTTCTTCCTCCCTCTCTCTTCTCTCTCTCTCTCTTTCTCCTTCTCTCATTTCCCTCTATCTCCCCCTTCCTTGCTTACCTCCCTCCCTCAGGTGCACAGAGTAATAGCTATTGTTTTACTGTTGCGGTGTTTGATCTCTCTCTTACCCTCACCAGTCTCTCGCTCATCAAAGATATGCTAGGAAAAACGCACATGTCAGGGAATCACTCTGTGCTCTCTCTCTCTCTCTCTCTGTGTGTGTGTGTGTGTGTGTGTGTGTGTGTGTGTCCAATAAACAGACATGCAACAGTAACATTTTACATTGTCAAGAGGATACTTGGTACAAAACCATTTAGTGCAGAAATGAACAAAGTACTAACTCTCACTCACATTATCTGTCTCTTTCTCTCACTCCCTGCCCCTCCCCCTCTTCCTCTCTCACTCCCTCTCTCCCTCTGTATCTCACTTTCTCTCTCAGACTACAGTGTGAGTAATAGAGACCTGAGACAGAAGACAAAAAGAGAAAGAGTAGAGAGATAGATGAAACAGAGAGTAGAAAAGAGAGATATACATTACATAGAGTAGAGAGTAGAGAGGAAAGATAAACGTTACAGAGAGCAGAGAGGAGAGAGAGACGTTACAGAGAGTAGAGAGGAAAGATAGATGTTACAGAGAGTAGAGGAGAGATAGACATTACAGAGAGTAGAGAGTAGAGAGGAAAGATAGATGTTACAGAGAGTAGAGAGGAGAGATAGACATTACAGAGAGTAGAGAGTAGAGAGGAAAGATAGATGTTACAGAGAGTAGAGAGGAGAGATAGACATTACAGAGAGTAGAGAGTAGAGAGGAAAGATAGACGTTACAGAGAGTAGAGAGGAGAGATAGACGTTACAGAGAGCAGAGAGGAGAGATAGACGTTACAGAGAGCAGAGAGTAGAGAGGAAAGAAAGATGTTATAGAGAGTAGAGAGGAGAGATAGACATTACAGAGAGTAGAGAGTAGAGAGGAAAGATAGACGTTACAGAGAGTAGAGAGGAGAGATAGACATTACAGAGAGTAGAGAGGAGAGATAGACGTTACACAGAGTACAGAGGAGAGATAGAAGTTACAGAGAGTAGAGAGGAGAGATAGACGTTACAGAGAGTAGAGAGGAGAGATAGACGTTACAGAGACTAGAGAGTAGAGATAGACGTTACAGAGAGTAGAGAGGAGAGATGTATGTTAAAGAGAATTGAGAGGAGAGATAGAAGTTACAGAGTAGAGAGTAGAGATAGGAGTTACAGAAAGTAGAGAGGAGAGATAGAAGTTACAGAGAGGAGAGATGTACGTTACAGAGAGTAGAGATAGACATAACAGAGGTTAGAGATTAGAGATAGACGCTACAGAGAGTAGAGATAGATGTTGCAGAGAGTAAAGAGGAGAGATGTATGTTACAGAGAGTAAAGAGGAGAGATGTATGTTACAGAGAGTAGAGTTAGACATTACAGAGAGTAGAGAGGAGAGACAGAAGTTACATAGAGTAGAGAGGAGAGATAGACATTACAGAGAGTAGAGAGGAGAGACAGAAGTTACATAGAGTAGAGAGGAGAGATAGACATTACAGAGAGTAGAGAGGACAGATAGACGTTACAGAGAGTAGAGAGGAGAGAGAAACGTTACAAAGAGTAAAGGTAGACGTTACAGAGAGTAGAGAGGAGAGATAGACGTTACAGAGAGAAAAGAGGAGAGAGAGACGTTACAAAGAGTAGAGATAGACGTTACAGAGGGTAGAGAGGAGAGATAGACGTTACTGAGAGTAGAGAGTGAGACGTTACAGAGAGTAGAGTGGAGAGTGAGACATTACAGAGAGTAGAGATAGACGTTACAGAGAGTAGAGAGGAGAGTGATACGTTACATAGAAAAGAGATAGACGTTACAGAGAGTAGAGAGGAGAGTGAGACGTTACAGAGAGTAGAGAGGAGAGATAGACGTTACAGAGAGCAGAGAGGAGAGATAGAAGTTACAGAGAGTAGAGAGGAGAGATAGACATTAAAGAGAGTAGAGATAGACGTTACAGAGAGTAGAGAGGAGAGGTAGACGTTACAGAGAATAGAGAGGAGAGATAGACATTAAAGAGAGTAGAGATAGACGTTACAGAGAGTAGAGAGGAGAGATAGACGTTAAAGAGAGTAGAGAGGAGAGTGAGACGTTACAGAGAGAAGAGAGGAGAGAGAGACGTTACAGAGAGTAGAGAGGAGATAGACATTGCAGAGAGTAGAGGAGAGATAGACGTTACAGAGAGCAGAGAGGAGAGTGAGACGTTACAGAGAGTAGAGAGGAGAGATAGACGTTACAAAGAGTAGAGATAGAAGTTACAGAGAGTAGAGAGGAGAGATAGACATTACAGAGAGTAGAGAGGAGAGATAGAGGTTACAGAGAGTAGAGACGAGAGATAGACATTACAGAGAGTAGAGGACAGAGTAGAGATAGACGTTACAGAGAGTAGAGAGGAGAGACAGACGTTACAGAGAGAAGAGATAGACGTTACAGAGAGTAGAGAGGAGAGTGAGACGTTACAGAGAGTTGAGATAGACGTATAGAGGAGAGAGAGACGTTACAGAGAGCACACAGGAGAGTGAGACATTACAGGGAGTAGAAAGGAGAGAGAGACATTACAAAGAGTAGAAAGGAGAGTGAGACGTTACAGAGAGTAGAGACTATAGATGGAAGTTACAGAGTGTAGAGAAGAGAGATAGAGGTTACTGAGAGTAGAGAGGAGAGCAAGACATTACAGAGAGTAGAGAGGAGAGATAGACGTTACAAAGAGTAGAGATAGACTTTACAGAGAGTAGAGATAGAAGTTACAGAGAGTAGAGAGGAGAGATAGACATTAAAGAGAGTAGAGAGAGACGTTACAGAGAGTAGAGAGGAGAGATAGACTTTACAGTCTGTAGAGATAGACGTTACAGAGAGTAGAGGAGAGAGACGTTACAGAGAGTAGAGAGGAGAAATAGACATTACAGACACTAGAAGAGAGATAGACGTTACAGAGAGAACAGACAGACGTTACAGAGAGTAGAGAGTAGAGATAGAAGTTACAGAGAGTAGAGAGGAGAGATAGACGTTATAGAGAGTAGAGAGGAGAGATAGAAGTTACAGAGCGGAGAGATAGAAGTTACAGAGAGTAGAGAGGAGAGATAGACGTTAAAGAGAGTAGAGAGGAGAGTGAGACGTTACAGAGAGAAGAGAGGAGAGAGAGACGTTACAGAGAGTAGAGAGGAGATAGACATTGCAGAGAGTAGAGGAGAGATAGACGTTACAGAGAGTAGAGAGGAGAGTGAGACGTTACAGAGAGTAGAGAGGAGAGATAGACATTACAGAGAGTAGAGGACAGAGTAGAGATAGACGTTACAGAGAGTAGAGAGGAGAGACAGACGTTACAGAGAGAAGAGATAGACTTTACAGAGAGTAGAGAGGAGAGTGAGACGTTACAGAGAGGTGAGATAGACGTTACAGAGAGTATAGAGGAGAGAGAGACGTTACAGAGAGCACACAGGAGAGTGAGACATTACAGGGAGTAGAAAGGAGAGAGAGACATTACAAAGAGTAGAAAGGAGAGTGAGACGTTACAGAGAGTAGAGAAGAGAGATAGAGGTTACTGAGAGTAGAGAGGAGAGATAGACGTTACAGAGAGTAGAGAGGAGAGAGAGACGTTACAGAGAGTAGAGAGGAGAGATAGACATTAAAGAGAGTAGAGATAGATGTTACAGAGAGTAGAGAGGAGAGATAGAGTTTACAGAGAGTAGAGATAGACGTTACAGAGAGTAGAGAGGAGAGAGAGACGTTACAGAGCGTAGAGAGGAGAGATAGACATTACAGAGAGTAGAGGACAGAGTAGAGATAGACGTTACAGAGAGTAGAGAGGAGAGATAGACGTTACAAAAGAGTAGAGATAGACGTTACAGAGAGTAGAGAGGAGAGATAGACGTTACAAAGAGTAGAGATAGACGTTACAGAGAGTAGAGAGGAGAGATAGACTTTACAGAGTGTAGAGATAGACGTTACAGAGAGTAGAGGAGAGAGACGTTACAGAGAGTAGAGAGGAGAGATAGACATTACAGACACTAGAAGAGAGATAGACGTTACAGAGAGTTTAGATAGACGTTACAGAGAGTAGAGTAGATAGAAGTTACAGAGAGTAGAGAGGAGAGATAGACGTTACAGCGAGTAGAGAGGAGAGATAGAAGTTACAGAGCGGAGAGATAGAAGTTACAGAGAGTAGAGATAGACGTTACAGAGAGTAGAGAGGAGAGATAGTCATTACAGAGAGTAGAGGAGAGATAGACGTTACAGAGAGTAGAGAGGAGAGATAGACGTTACAGAGAGTAGAGAGGAGAGAAAGACATTACAGAGAGTAGAGGACAGAGTAGAGATAGACGTTACAGAGAGTAGAGAGGAGAGACAGACGTTACAGAGAGAAGAGATAGACGTTACAGAGAGTAGAGAGGAGATTGAGACGTTACAGAGAGGTGAGATAGACGTTACAGAGAGTATAGAGGAGAGAGAGACGTTACAGAGAGCACACAGGAGAGTGAGACATTACAGGGAGTTGAAAGGAGAGAGAGACATTACAAAGAGTAGAAAGGAGAGTGAGACATTACAGAGAGTAGAGAGTATAGATAGAAGTTACAGAGTGTAGAGAAGAGAGATAGAAGTTACTGAGAGTAGAGAGGAGAGATAGACGTTACAGAGAGTAGAGAGGAGAGATAGACATTAAAGAGAGTAGAGATAGACGTTACAGAGAGTAGAGAGTAGAGATAGAAGTTACAGAGAGTAGAGAGGAGAGATAGAAGTTACAGAGTAGAGAGTAGAGATAGAAGTTACAGAGAGTCGAAAGTAGAGATAGAAGTTACAGAGAGTAGAGAGGACAGATAGAAGTTACAGAGAGTCGAAAGTAGAGATAGTTGTTACAGAGAGTAGAGAGGAGAGATAGGAGTTACAGAGAGTAAAGATGAGAGATAGACGTTACAGAGAGTAGAGAGTAGAGAGAGATGCTACAGAGAGTAGAGATAGACTTTACAGAGAGGTACTATAGGAGATGACAGGTTGATGAGGGTGAGAAAAAATATTAAGAGTGAACCTTCTCTAAGTCTGATGGAGAGAAAGGAGAAGTGACAGTTGGAGAGTTTATGTCCTGCCGAGGAGCTTTGAAGCTGCTGATAAGAGAGGCAGGTAGATGAGAGGGAGGGAGGGAAGGGATCTCGTGGTGGAATCCTAGCACAGGCTGGTGGAACCTTAATTGGGGAGGACAGGCTCATCGTAATGGCTAGAATTGAATCAGTGGAATGGTATCAAACACATCCAACCATTTCCATGTGTGAAATGCCATTCCATTTACTCTATTCCAGCCATTAGTATGAGCCGCCCTCCCCTCACTAACCTCGAATGACCTAGCTAGAGGTTTTCCACTGATGTAAAAATACACAAACTCACGCTCGCACACACACAAACAACACTTCAAATACAAACACACCACCAGAAGAGGGATTTTTTTGTTTGTTTTCGTTGTTTATTTTTGGAACGTCTGCAGAGAGATTTGAGTGTGTCAGATTCCCTCTCAGCTCTGACATCTAAAAACAACATTCGTCACCTACAGTTCTACACACACACACACAAACACGCACACGCACACGCACACACACACACACACACACACACACACATGTTTGTTTTACTATCCTTGTGGGGACCAAAAAAATGTACTCCCTTTCAAAATCCTATTTTCCCAAACGCCTAACCCTAAAGCTAACCTTAAATACAAACCCCTAACCCTAAAGCTAACCTTAAATACAAACCCCTAACCCTAAAGCTAACCTTAAATACAAACCCCTAAACCTAACCTGAAATCTAACCCCTAAATCTAACCCCTTACTCCTAACCTTAAATCTAACCCCTAAACCGAACCTGAAAATTAAACCAAACCCTATCTCCTGACCCTAAATATAACCCCTAACTCCTAACCTTAAATCTAACCCCTAACCCTATTTATAACCCATTTCCTAACCCTAACGCCAAACCCTAAATCTAACCCCTAACCCTAATTCTAACCCTAAATCTAACCCCTAACTCCTAACCCTAAATCTACCCCCTAACCCTAACTCCTAACCTTCAATCTAATCTATTCCTAATTATAACCCTAAATCTAACCTCAAACCCTTATAATAACCCTAAATCTAACCGCAAACCTTAATTATAATCCTAAATCTAGGCCCTAATCCTAACTCCTAACCCTAAATCTAACCCCTAACCCCTAACCCTAATTCTAACCCTAAATCTAACCCTTAAACCTATTTGTAACTCTAATCCTAAACCCTAAACCTCAAATAGTGTGGATTAGCGAAATGTCCCCAACTGTCCACAGTTGTATTGTTTTACTATCCTTGGGAGGACTTCTGGTAGTAGAACCAAACCATAAACACGCACGCACACACACACACACACACACACACACACACACACACACACACACACACACACACACACACACACACACACACACACACACACAGGGGCTCTATTGTTCTTCTATTCAAACCCATTATACACTATTGCAGAAAGAGAGAGAAAGAGAGCGAGAGAAAGAGAGAGAGAGAAAGAGAGCGAGAGAGAGTGAGAGAGAGAGAGAAAGAGAAAGAGAGTGAGAGAGAGAGTGAGAGAGAGAGAGAGAGAGAGCGAGAGGGAGGGAGAGAGAGGGAAATGGGGTGAATGTTGAAACTAGCAGACAGAAGGTAAATTCAGAACAAACAACTCTTAAGTCAGACTTGAACTCGCTCACTGTCATTGGTGCAGATGTGTGTGTGTACGTGTGCACATGTGTGTGTGCAGTTGTGGCCTCGTGCCAGTCAGACAGGAGTAGAAATGACAAGGCAACCGCAAAGTACAGCTGAGCCCTGGAGCACATCATGTTTTTGGACTCCAAATGAAAAGGCATTAGAGCACCAATAGGTGCAGGTCAGGCAGGACAGCCAAGGCTGGGGGATCAGGTCAGTCCCTATATACACATCTGTTAGACATGGCACTTGAGCAGTTGTACAGTACCAGTCAATAAGCACACCTGTTAATTGAAATGCATTCCAGGTGACAACCTCATGAAGCTGGATGAGAGAATACCAAGAGTGTGCAAAGCTGTCATCAAGGCAAATGGTGGCTACTTGAAGAATCTAAAATCTTAAATATATTTTGGTTTGTTTAACACTTTTTTGGTTACTACATGATTCCATATGTGTTATTTCATAGTTTTGATGTCTTCACAATTATTCTACAATGTAGAAAATAGTAAAAATAAAGAAAAATCCTGGAATGAGTCGGTATGTCCAAACTTTGGACTGGTACTCTATATCTTAGGAGGCTGGTTTTGGGGAGACGGCTCAAATAATGACTGTAATGGAATCAAAAACAAGGAAACCATGTATTTGATGTTTGATGTGTCGATAACATTCCATTCATTCCATTCCAGCCATTACTATGAGCCTGTCCTCCCCAATTAAGGTGTTGTTTATGGCTTGGTTTTTCTGGCTTCTTGACCTCTGCTTCTAGTGAGCCTGAGGCAGCCTTATATCACTGCAAGGGTGATGTCTCAGCTGTCTGAAACTGACTGACTGCTTGGTCTCAGGTGAAATTATAAGGATATGTCTTATTAACGGGATGAAGGATGGAGGGTGGAGGATGCTAGTTCCATGTTATGGGTTTGCTGTCCATGTTGCTAATAAGTTTAAGGGTGATGCTGCAGGAATGATTATTCAGTGGCTGCTGTCCTTGGTGCTGAAAATGTTTGCAGTGCTGCCGCCCGGGGTCATATGAATCCAGGGTGGCAGTACTGAAGCGACTGTGTGTGTGTGTGTGTGTGTGTGTGTGTGTGTGTGTGTGTGTGTGTGTGTGTGTGTGTGTGTGTGTGTGTGTGTGTGTGTGTGTGTGTGTGTGTGTGTCTGTGTGTGTGTGTGTGTTTATTATACTAGGAACTGAAAAAAGAGATTTCATCATTTCTCCTCTCTCTTTCCTGAGCTCAAGTATTGTCTGATAGTAGAGAAATATATTTATTCTGAAATTAACAGAATGATCTATTCAGAAACTCAATTTGAACTCAATTACGGCGTCTCTCCCAGTCGACCAAGCCTTTGTAGCGGTAATTGTGGCTGGGATCCTCAGACTCAGATCCTTTGAACAGTAAATTGCAGCGGAACTCAAACCTTTAGCAGAACGGTGGGGAGCATTCTAATTCTGATGACAGGGGAGGGGGCAGGAGGGGGAGGAGGGGGTGCAGATGTTTTACACAGGAACAGGTACAAGTAGTGTGTGAGAGTGCCTGAAGTAAAACACTGCGCGTGAGCTTGGGATGACAGCTTGGAATGACACATCAAACACACACAGACACACATACGCAAACAAAACCCACACAGATATATCAACAGGCACAAATAGCCATGAGCACACAAAAAAGCAGGCAGGGACACACACATACACAACCACTCATGCTCACAACGACGGGAAAACAAGGACTCTGCGAGCGTTGAGCTAATGAATTTGTCAATTCCAGCCCTGGCACTTGTAATGATAATGCAACAAGCTTTTGTCCATAAACGTCACATTTTTAAAGGTTTAGTTTAGGCATTCATTTTGAATGGTTAAGGTAAGGGTTAAGGTTTGAGATAGGGAGCCGGAGCTTGTGGCTTATGCCCATCCCCCATCCCCGTCCACAACACCCCAGAAAAACCAAGCCTATTTGATGACGATAGCGGTCACGGTTGCCCCTAGTGGCCAGTTTTTAAGTAATCTCCCGACGTCCTGCTTACCTGGATGGATGTCGAATTCCGCAGTGGATCTTGAGCGACCTGGCTGGATAATGAGCTTACTGTGGCTTGAGCTCACAGAGCCGACACACACACACACACACACACACACACACACACACACACACACACACACACACACACACACACACGCACACACACACACACACACACTAAAACCGCTATCAGTAAGCGTGCCATGGCTAAATAGCTAACAGCCGGACAACCAATGCCACATTAATTACAGAACCTACTGGGAGTGCTGGCAAGGGACTATGTGTGAGAGGGAGAGAGGGAGCGACAACCAACCAGGTGTTAAGCTGAACCCTCTTTTTTCCCCCCAGGGGATGAAACACCGACAACAAAGCTATAACCTGAAACTGTCTTTGTCTCTTTCTACCAGAGACACAGTAGAAACTGTTATTATCAACCAGATCTCTCACCTCTGATGATAAAGGCATTGATATGATAAACAGACAGAATAGAGAGTTCAGGCGCTGGGGCAGGGTACTATTTACATTTCAACAGCTTATGATGAGAATGTCACAAAACAGTGTTAAAGAACACGTACCTGATACGATTCATAGAATATTGTTGATGAGTGATCACCTCCTAAATCAAATACCACACAGTGCTTGATCTACACTGAACAAAAATATAAACACAACATGCAACAATTTCTAATATTTGACTTAGTTACAGTTCACTTAACGAAATTAGTAAATGGAAATAAATTCATGATGCCCTAATCTATGAGTTTCACATGACTGGGAATACAGAAATGCATCTGTTGGTCACAGATGCCTATAAAAATAAGGTAGTGGTGTGAATCAGAAAACCAGTCAGTATCTGGTGTGACCCCCATTTGATTCATGCAGTGTGACACATCTGCATCGCATAGAGTTGATCAGGCTGTTGATTGTGGCCTGTGGAATTTTGTCCCACTCCTCTTCAATGGCTGTGCGAAGTTGCTGGATATTAGCGGGAACTGGAACACCCCGTCATACACTTAGATCCAGAGCATCCCAAACTTGCTCAATGGGTGACATGTCTGGTGAGTATTGCAGGCCATGAAAGAACTGGGAAATGTTCAGCTACCAGGAATTGTGTACAGATCCATGTGACATGGGGCCATGCATTATCATCACATGAGGTGATTGTGGTGGATGAATGGTACAGCAATGGGCCACAGGATATCGTCATGGTATCTCTGTGCATTCAAATTGACATCGATAAAATGCAATTGTGTTCATTGTCCGTAGCTTATGCCTACCAATACCATAAGCCCACCACCACCATGGGGCACTCTTTTCACAACGTTGACATCAGCAAACCACTCTCCAACATGACACCATACACGCTGTCTGCCATCTTCCCAGTACAGTTGAAACCGGCATTCATCCGTGAAGAGCACACAGCGTGCCAGTGGCCATTGAAGTTGATCACTTGCCCACAGAAGTGGGTTACGACACTGAATAACAGTCAGGTCAAGACCCTGGTAAGGAGAATGAGTACGCAGATGAGCTTACCTAAGACAGTTTCTGAATAGTTTGTGCTGAAATTCTTTGGTTGTGCAAACCCACAGTTTCATCAGCTGTCTGGGTGGCTGGTCTCAGATGATCCTGCAGGTGAAGAAGACGGATGTCGAGGTCTTGTGCTGGCATGGTTACACGTGGTCTGCGATTGTGAGGCAGGTTGGACGTACTGCTAAATTCTCTAAAAGGATGTTGGAGGCGGCTTATGGTAGAGAAATTAACATTGAATTATCTAGAAACAGCTCTGGTGGACATTCTTGCAGTTAGCATGCCAATTGCATGCTCCCTCAAAACTAGAGACATCTGTGGCGTTGTGTTGTGTGACAAAACTGCACATTTTAGAGTGGCCTTTTATTGTCCCTGCAGCACAAGGTGCACCTGTGTACTGATTTAATCAGCTTCTTGATATGCCACACCTGTCAGGTGGATGGATTATCTTGGTAAAGGAGAAATGGAAACAAATTTGTGCATTTGAGAAAAATAAGCTTTTTGTGCACACTTTTTGTGCACAGATAATTTCTGGGATATTTTATTTCAGCTCATGAGACATGGGACCAACACTTTACATGTTGTGTTTATATTTTTGTTCAATGTAGCTGCAAGCACAACCTTAACTCTTACTGTTATTTTCCTGTGTTCACCTTTATTTGTGTCACGCCTGCTCCCACTCCCGCTCCCCCTCTCTGGTGCTCGAGGGCGACAGGCGGCCCATCATTACCCACACCTGTCACAATTGTTAGGCGCATAAGCGCTTCATTAAACTCACCTGGACTCTATTATCTTATTGATTGCCTCCCGTATATCTGTCACTTCCTCAGAGTTGTCCCCGTGTCTGCATTATTGTCGTTGTTTTCCTTGTCCAGAAGTTGTCCTTGTTTTGTTTCATGTCTGTTTATCCATTAAATGTTCACCCCCTGTACGTGCTTCTCGCCTCCTGGCGTCTGTCCTCACAGAATGCAGACACCAATATTGGAAGCATCAGGGAGTTTTGTTTTGTTTTGGTTGGTAACGTCGGGTTCGGGTGCTGCTGCCGAAGGAACCGGGGGTGCCTCAGCTGGCTCGTCAGGCTTCCACGCCTCAGCTGGCTCGAGAGGTTTCCTTGCCTCGGTTGGCTCGGCAGGCTCGTCAGGTTCCCACGCCTCAGCCGGCTCGTCGGGCGTCCATGCTTCAGCCAGCCTGTCGGACTTCCATACCTCGGCTCGCCCAGGTGGGACACCGGATGGCACCCCTAGCGGGGGGGTACTGTCATGCCTGCTTCCGCCAGGCGGACCATCATTACATACACCTGTCACCAAAATTACTCGCATCAGCGCTTCATAGGTCTGACCTGGACTCTATTACCTTACTGATTAGCTCCTCTAAATCTGTCACTTCCTCAGTTTCTTCCCTGTGTCTGCATTAATGTCGTTATGTTTTCCTTGTCCAGATGCTGTCCTTGTTTTGTTTCATGTCTGTTTATCCATTAAATGTTCACTCCCTGTACTTGCTTCTCCTCTCCCCCAGCATCTGTCCTCACAATTTGACCTGTTTCTTCGCAGAAAATACACCTGATGCCATGTTTAGTAATATTGGCCCTGGCCCTGTACCCAAAACTACACAGCAAATGTGTATTCCATGCATTCGGTGAGTGTTCTGTGAGCGTTCCAGAAGTGTTCTGTTTTTGATTGCGAAACCATGGAAGCACAGGATATTTTTATCAGTTGTTTACACTTTACAGACCCATAGAACCCTTGAAAATAGACTTGAAGCATAAAAAGACAGCTACTTCACAGATGTGCTGTTTCACTGATGTGCTGTGACCAGTGCTCTCTGGCATGTCTCATTGATTATAGTGGGAGTGTTTTAACTGTGGCTGACCAACGTTCAAAACACAGATATGCTACGGTTCCAGTGTAGTCTCTATAGCAACCAGGTCTGTCTGTTTGTAGCTGCAAGACCACAGGACAGTGTCACCTAGAGAGACAAACCATCATCTTAGCTAACACACACACACTCATACGCACACACAAATCTGGAGAGAAAATGATCTTAACTAGTTGCTAATTCTGAACTACGATGCTCTCACTCTTGGGAAGTAGGTCCACACACACACACACAAACATGCACGTGTGCACGCACGCAAACACACACATACACACGCATGTACACACACACACACATATACATTCCCACACACACATATACATTCCCCCACACACACACCTCCATATCTCTCCCTCGAGTGACAGGACTAATCCCTCTCAATTTCCTCAGAGCAGGATGGCCTAAGTGCCCATTATAAGTCATTATAAGCAGTCATAGGTGTAAGTGGACCACATTCAGAGACAAGAACCCTGCCGCCTTGGAAACCTGTCCAACTGTCAGCGCCAACTAGAGAGCAGGAGAGAGGGAGGGAGAAGAGAAGGATATGAGAGATGGGATGAGGAGAAAGGGATTTGTAGAAGGGAGAATGATGAGAAAGACAGAAAGAGAGGGAGACGAGGTGGTAGGGAAAGGGGAGAGTGGTTGGTGGCTAAGAAGGGAGAGGGTGAGAAAAGAAAGGGTAGAGGAGAGAAGGGATGAAGAGACAAAGACAGAGAAAGAGAGAGGGGGGAAAGAAAAAGGAGAGAGAGAGAGAGAGCGGGAGATAAAGGGAGAGTTAAATGGTGTGTGATTGTCTTGAATAGCAGACAGACCCATTGTCTGAGCTATCAATCTCAGATAGAAGCTCTACCAAGGTCACACACACACACACACCCACACCAACACACACACACATACCAGGGTAAGTGCTGCAGTCATTGACAGGGACATTGTGTGAAACATTATTCTACAGATAATCACCAAATAGCCTCAAAGCATTTTACCCTCCCTGACTGCCTAGACCTGGGGAGTAGGGAGGGATGGACACACGGTTAAGCACACATATTAACACAAACACACTCACACGTGCACGCTATCTCTCTCTCTCACACACATGCTCGTCTTTCGAGACCCACGTGTGTTTGATAACAGCTGAAAATCAGCTGAGGGGAAGCGATGAACCAATGGCGGGAATGAACGCAATTGCACATTAGATGAGGCATTCTCAGTAGGATGAACCTAGTATGTTGATGTTTGTTGTTTACTGCTTTTGTTTGTACTAAACAGTATGTTCTAAATAGTATGTAGTACAATTAGTACACAGTATGTAGTTTAAGTAAGTAGTAGACAAGCCGGGTTACGGACATGTCTTTAACACTCACACTGTTCAACTTTTAATCACATATTTCCTAGAAAGTCCAGTTGTGTCTAGTATGAGGTGAGAATGTCTATAACTATGCTAATGCAGTGTGTGTGTCTGGTATGATCATGTTAAAGGTAGAACTAGGATCAGATGTGACGTACCAGCAGCACAGTGTATCCTTCATGATTCATAGCTCACACACTCTGCAGGTGTTTCCCTGTCATTTGAGGTTATGAGCACGAATCCATTGGAGCTCTTCACAGTCTGTTTGACAGCCCTGCCTCACACACACGCGTGCAAGCATGCACAGACACACACGCACACACACACACACACACACACACACACACTCACACACAGACACACACACTGAGAGGCTGGGAGGACAGATAGAGTTAAGTGGTGCTAAAACATTGATGATGTGTTTGACTGTAAGGTGAAGAACACTAATGCTAAAGGAGTTTAGATCACTGACACACCGAGAGGGAGAAAAGAAAGGGATCTCTCTATCTCTCTTCATCTGAGCAGAATCTCGGCCCATATTAATACAACGACGACCCTAGAGATCCATCACATGCAGATTGATAAAGCTGTAGGTACATGCACACGGGTGTACAAAGCTGCAGGTTTTTGGCTTGGCCACATCTGAGCGGGTTTTATGAATGTGACTTGTGTTAGCTTAGTGGGATTAGAGAGAGAGAGAGTGCGAGTGTGTGTGTATGTGTGTGTGTATAGTCTTGTTGTAAATCCGTCTAAGCTAAGCTATGAGGCTCCGACTGGGACCATAAAACAGCTAAAGCTCTGGACCACACAGCAACAAACACACACACACTAACAAACACAAACACACACAAACTGTAATCACATCAGTAATAATGAAGTGCTTTGAAAGGCTGGTCATGGCACACATCAACTACATCATCCCAGACACGCTGGGCCCCAACAGATCCACAGACGACGCAATCCCAATTGCACTCCCCTCTGCCCTCTCCTACCTAAAAAAGATCAATACCTATATGAGGATGCTGTTCATTGACTACAGCACAGCGTTCAACACCATGGTGCCCTGCAAGCTTGACCTGGTACTAAACACCTCCCTCTGCAATTGGATCCTGGACTTCCTGACTGACTTCCCCAGGTGGTAAGAGTAGGTAACAACACCTCCACCACACTGACCCTCAACACCGGGGCCTCCCAGGGGCATGTGCTTAAACCCCTCCTGTACTCCCTGTTCACCCACGACTGTGTGGCCACGCACGACTTTAACTCCATCATCAAGTTTGCAGAGGACACGACGGTGGTATGCCTGATCACCAACGGCGATGAGGTCAGAGAGGGAGGAGGTCAGAGACCTGGCAGTGAGGTGCAAGGACAACAACCTCTTTTTTAATGTCAGCAAGACCAATGAGCTGATCGTGGACTACAGGAAACAGGGGCAGGTGCACATCCCCCATCCCTATAGACTTGGCCGCAGTGGAGAGGGTCAAGAGCTTCAAATTCCTTGGTGTCCACACCATGGTCCTCTCACACCAGCACAGTCGTGTGCCGCAGTGCCTCTTCTCCGTCATGGCCCATCAGATCCTTGGGAACTTTTACAGCTGCACCATCGAGAGCATCCTGACTGGTTGTATCATCGTCTGGTATGGCAACTACACCACCCTCGACTGGAAGGCCCAACAGAAGGTGGTGCTGCCGGTCCAAAACATAACTGGGGGTGAGCTCCCAGCTATCCAGGATGTACATGCCAGGCAGTGTCTGAGAAAGGCCCGAAAAACTGCCATTGACTCCAACCACCCTAAACATGAACTGTTCTCCATGCTCACATCAGGCAGGCGGTACCAGTTTATCACGGCTCAGACCAACAGACTCCTAAACAGCTACTATCTCCTGGCCATAAGACTGTTGTATTGCTAATACCTACTGCTCCCCCTCACACCTACGATGCTGCTAAAATGACTGTTGATTAGATTTATTACTACCACTACGCTGCTGTTCATTGATTATTGAATTCCACTACCATTAGTATCTTTCTATTTCTCCTGCTACTGGTCACTATTACTCCTGTTTACATGTACTGTATATATTACCATAAGTATATTACCATGATCATTTACATATTCCTGCTACCAGTCACCTTTCAGTCCACTTTACATTTATATCAACCTATCACGCTCACACTAACACACTCACACTAACACACTCACACTAACACACTAACATTAACACATTCACACTCACACTAACACACTCAAACTAACACTAACAGACTCACACAAACACACTCACACTAACATACTAACACTAACACACTCACACTAACACACTCACACTAACACACTAACATTAACACATTCACACTCACACTAACACACTCAAACTAACACTAACACACTCACACAAACACACCCACACTAACACTAACATACTAACACTAACACACTCACACTAACACACTCACACTAACACTAACACACTAACACACCCACACTAACACACTAACATTAACACATTCACACTCACACTAACACACTCAAACTAACACACCCACACTAACACTAACATACTAACACTAACACACTCACACTAACACACCCACACTAACACTAACATACTAACACTAACACACTCACACTAACACACTCACACTAACACACTAACATTAACACATTCACACTCACACTAACACACTCAAACTAACACTAACAGACTCACACAAACACACTCACACTAACATACTAACACTAACACACCCACACTAACACACTCACAATAACACACTCACACTAACACACTCACACTAACACACTAACATTAACACATTCACACTAACACACTCAAACTAACACTAACACACTCACACTCACACTAACACACTCACACTAACACACTAACACTAACACACTCACACAGTTACACTAACACACTCACACTAACACTAACACACTCACACAAACACACTCACACTAACATACTAACACTAACACACTCACACTAACACACGAACACGAACACACGAACACACTAACACACTCACACTAACACACTCATACAAACACTAACACTAACACAGTCACACTAACACAGTCACACTAACACAGTCACACTAACACACTCACACTAACACACTAACACAAACACACTCACACTAACACAGTCACACTAACACAGTCACACTAACACACTCACACTAACACACTAACACTAACACACTCACACTAACACTAACACACTCCCACTAACACAGTCACACTCACACTAACACAGTCACACTCACACTAACACACTAACACACTCACACTTACACACTCACACTAACACACTCACACTAACACACTCACACTAACACACTCAAACTAACACTAACAGACTCACACAAACACACTCACACTAACACACTCACACTAACACACTAACATTAACACATTCACACTCACACTAACACACTCAAACTAACACTAACAGACTCACACAAACACACTCACACTAACATACTAACACTAACACACCCACACTAACACACTCACAATAACACACTCACACTAACACACTCACACTAACACACTAACATTAACACATTCACACTAACACACTCAAACTAACACTAACACACTCACACTCACACTAACACACTCACACTAACACACTAACACTAACACACTCACACAGTTACACTAACACACTCACACTAACACTAACACACTCACACAAACACACTCACACTAACATACTAACACTAACACACTCACACTAACACACTCACACACGAACACACTAACACACTCACACTAACACACTCACACGAACACACTCACACTAACACTAACACACTCACACAAACACACTCACACTAACATACTAACACTAACACACTCACACTAACACACTCACACGAACACACGAACACACTAACACACTCACACTAACACACACATACAAACACTAACACTAACACAGTCACACTAACACAGTCACACTAACACAGTCACACTAACACACTCACACTAACACACTAACACAAACACACTCACACTAACACAGTCACACTAACACAGTCACACTAACACACTCACACTAACACACTAACACTAACACACTCACACTAACACTAACACACTCCCACTAACACAGTCACACTCACACTAACACAGTCACACTCACACTAACACACTAACACACTCACACTAACACACTCACACTAACACACTCACACTAACACTAACACACTCACACAAACACACTCACACTAACATACTAACACTAACACACTCACACTAACACACTCACACGAACACACGAACACACTAACACACTCACACTAACACACTCATACAAACACTAACACTAACACTAACACTAACACAGTCACACTAACACACTCACACTAACACACTCACACTAACACACTAACACAAACACACTCACACTAACACAGTCACACTAACACAGTCACACTAACACACTCACACTAACACACTAACACACTCACACTAACACTAACACACTCCCACTAACACACTCACACTCACACACTCACACTTAAACACTAACAAACTAACACACTAACACTAACACACTCACGCTAACACACTCACGCTAAGACACTCACATTAACACACTAACACTAACACACTCATACTAATACCCTCACACTAACACACTCACACACTAACACACTCACACTAACACTAACACACTCACACTAACACATTAACACACTAACACTACCACACTCACACTAACACACACACATTAACACACTCACATAATCACACTAACACACTCACACTCACACTAACACACTCACACTAACACAATAACATACTAACACACTCACACTAACACACTAACACACTAACACGATAACACACTCACACTAACACACTCACACACTCACATAATCACACTAACACTAACACACTCACACAAACACATTAACACACTCACACGAACACATTAACACACTCACACTAACACACTAACACACTCACACTAACACACTCACACTAACACTAACACTAACACACTCACACTAATGCACTCACACACGCACACAAACACACTCACACTAACACACTCACACTAACACACTCACACTTACACACACACTCACACACTAACAGACTAACACAAACACACTCACACTAACACTAAAACACTCACACTAACACACTCACACTAACACACTAACACACTAACACACACACACTAATACGTACACACTAACTCACACTAACACACTCACACACTCACACAAACAAACTAACACTAACACACTCACACTCACACACTAACACTAACACACTAACACACTCACACTAACACACTCACACTAACACTAACACTAACACACTCACACTAATGCACTCACACACGCACACAAACACACTCACACTAACACACTCACACTAACACACTCACAATTACACACACACTCACACACTAACAGACTAACACAAACACACTCACACTAACACTAAAACACCCACACTAACACACTCACACTAACACACTAACACACTAACACACACACACTAATACGTACACACTAACTCACACTAACACACTCACACACTCACACAAACAACTAACACTAACACACTCACACTCACACACTAACACTAACACACTAACACACTCACACTAACACACTCACACTAATACTTTCACACTTACACACTAACACATTCACACATTCACACTCACACACTCACACTAATACACTCACACTCACACACTAACACTAACACACAAACACACTCACACTAACACACTAACACACTCACACTAACACACTAACCACTATGCTACCTTGGGGCGGCAGGGTAGCCTAGTGGTTAGAGCGTTGGACTAGTAACTGAAAGGTTGCTAGTCCGAGCTGACAAGGTACAAATCTGTCGTTCTGCCCCTGAACAAGCAGTTAACCCACTGTTCCTAGGCCATCATTGAAAATAAGAATTTGTTCTGAACTGACTTGCCTAGTTAAATAAAGGTAACATACTAACAGACACTCACACTAACACGTACTTACACTTCTACTGCTACACCATTTACTACTATTATGATTATTATTATTATTATTATTACTATTATTATTATTATTACTATTATTAGTATTAGTATTATTATTACTATTATTATTATTATTATTACTATTATTATTATTATTATTATTACATACTATTATTAATATTATTACTATTATTATTATTATTACTATTATTATTATTATTATTATTATTACATACTATTATTAATATTATTACTATTATTATTATTATTACTATTATTACTATTATTATTATTATTACATACTATTATTAATATTATTACTATTATTACTATTATTATTATTATTATTATTACTAGTATTATTATTAGTATTACTATTATTATTATTATTACTATTATTAGTATTAGTATTATTATTACTATTATTATTATTATTATTACTATTATTATTATTATTATTATTACATACTATTATTAATATTATTACTATTATTATTATTATTATTACTACTATTATTATTATTATTACATACTATTATTAATATTATTACTATTATTATTATTATTACTATTATTATTGTTATTTATCCTGCCACAAGTCATAGCTCCTAATCCCTACCTACAGTACATACACATATCTAACTCATACATTCCATTATCCCTGCATATTGTACCTGTGGTACTGGCACTGACCTTGTAAATGGCTTCTTCTCTTATTCCTTATGTCTCTTTATTCTTTATTCATTACACTATATTTAGAATACTGCACTGTTGGGTAGGGTTTACAAGTTAAGCATTTCACTGTACTAGTGAGTGTGTCAAATAAAATGCACACAGACACACAAACACGCACACACACACAAGTACATGCACGCGCATGCACACACAGGTACACACAAGCGCACATGCACACACACACAGAGAGCAGCTATAAACAGTGCTGTGTTCTAGGGTAAGACAGTAAGATAACAACATGTGGAGATGTTTACCTGCTCTGTGTGTCTCTGAACCAGGTGCTGCACTCAGGTGTTGTGACCAGGCCTGTTGCACTAAGGGAAGTTATAGCCGGTGTTGTGACACCTTCCGTTCAGCTGATCATTTCAGTGTCGAGCTGGTGGTTAATTACCATCAGGTTTAAATCCAGCAGCTGTGATTACAGCCGCACGCATGCACGCACAAATACACACACAAAGAGAGAGAAAAAGGGTGGGGGTAGAGAGATAGAGGGAGAGAAAGAGGGGGGGAGACAGAAAGCTATGATTAGAGTCAGGTAAGAGTTCAGACAGGTTAAACAGCTCCACTGATTAGAGTCTTTAGACTGTCTCTTTACCTTGTCAGGGGTCAGACCTGCTGAGGTGTGTTTGCATGTGAATATGCCCGTGTGTATGTCTCTGAACTTAGCTCCAACTTGAGAAAATGTTGGCAAAAATTCAGTAAACTTAAATTGATATCTTTGTCTCAAATGTTCATTCAACTAGAAATTAATATTTGGCATCTAACCTAAAAATTACTGTAGAACTTGTTTCACACACAGTGCTGTTAACATTCAAGTTTTTCAACTTAAATATTTGACACATACATTGTTGAAATGCATTTTTACAGTAATTAATATTCAACAACTCACCTCAGATTTGAACTCGCAACCTCTTGATTCACGGCAGTCCAATCAGTCCAATCTTCCTGCTAAACCCCCTTGTTGGTGTCAAAGACTGATTTTTCATGTATTGCTGCTACAATTCGCACTTCAAAGTAAATCTCAACTCTGTTAAAAGTACACTCAAGAAAAACAGTTTGTATATATGATAGTGACTTAGGTGTAACATTAAAACAGATTAACATGCCCCACCAACATTAGACAACTACAGAGAAAAATTAAATTGCTGAAATATGTCAATCAAATCAATGATTGAGAGAATAGTCAGATTAACTGATAACTGACACATACATGGTTGTCCTCTCCCTAGGAGTTCATATCCAAGGTGTTGAATAATGATGAATGTATAAATTAACATGCACAATGTAATCACAACATGGTAGCTGCAAAAAACACTCAAACTGGACTGTTTTATCTTCATTCAAAGACTCAGCCATGGACACTCGTACTGACAGTTGCTGGCTGCCTCGCGTGATGTATTGTTGTCTCTACCTTCTTGCCCTTTGTGCTACTGTCTGTGCCCAATAATGTTTGTAACATATTTGTAGCTGCTACCAGCTAAATCCCAGCCCCGGTCCCCACAGGAGGCCTTTTGCTTTTTGGTAGGCTGTCATTCATTTGTTCTTAACTGAATTGTCTAGTTAAATAGAGGTTCAATAAAACAATTAAAAAAATAAAGAAATGTATGTCAACATGTGTCAAATATATAAATGGAAAACATTTTATGTTAAGAACACTGTGTGTGTGTGTGTGTGTGTCCTCTGTGTGTGTGTGTGTGTGTGTGTGTGTGTGTGTGTGTGTGTGTGTGTGTGTGTGTGTGTGTGTGTGTGTGTGTGTGTGTGTGTGTGTGTGTGTGTGTGTGTGTGTGTGTGTGTGTGTGTGTGTGTGTGCGTGTGTGAGTGTGTGTGTGTGTGTGTGTAACTACATTGTTCCACAGCCTTTTTTAGGTAAGATGCCAAAATATTTCTAGTTGAATTTCTAGTTGAATGAACATGTGAAACATGTTGAGCAAACACATCATTTTAAGTTGACTGAATTTTTTCTTAAGTTAAACTAATTCGTTTAAGTTCAGGTAACTCTTGCACTGAAAAGTTGCTTAAACAAAAAAAATTCAGTGGAACCAATTACTTAATAATAATTAGCTGAAACAAATGTTTTTTTTTCTCGCAGCATGTGATGGCCACACACACAAGTGCAAACGTGACACATGAGTGTGCGCACACACACACACACACACACACACACACACACACACATGCACACCAGTCCTCCTCTGTTGTCTTTGAGAAGGTCTTCATCCAGATATAGAGAGCCAGCCTGAAGACAGACGGAAGGAAGGTCGTCCAAACAGAATCCACTCTGGAAGACAGAACTGTCCAAACCACCTAAAATAACCAGACACAGACAAGGTGACACACAGGATCTGGTCTACTGCTATGTTATGTTCCAGACAGTCAGAAAAGGCCTGCATCTCTTTTCCTCACCAAATATTGTGTACGTAAACATGTTTTTTTGTGTGTATTTGAACTAGGACCTGCAGACTACAGACAACACAACACCTGAGGGAAACCTGGGTTGGGTTCAGTCGAGCACACTGTAGCAGAGCAACACAGAACCAAAATATCTCTGTTCTTATTGATCAACTTCATGTATTTGCTTCTTTTTCTAAATGTTTTATGCCGTTTTGTGCCTACTGAACATGATGACTGAGTAATCTGGCCAATCAGTAGCATTTATTAACAATAATAAACATGAATTGATTGGTAAATTGGCAGAGTGAGAAGAGAAGAGAAGACAAGCTTCAAATCAATACAAGTGTTTACATTTCTTCACCAGTTACTTTCAATCAATGTTTCTTTATTTAAAAAGAAAGAATTTGAATGTGCAATTCAAACGTTTTGCAGCAATCAAATCAAATATGATAGGCTATTGTAGCAGCCAGGTCGCTCAAGATTCACTGCAAAATCTGACGTCTGTCCAGGTGTCCAGGTAAACAGGAATGTCGGGAGATGACTTCCATACCAGTCACTAGGGGCAACAGCGAGCATCAATACCAAGTAGACTTGGGGTTTGCTAAGGAAAGGTGGACAGGGATGGCTAATGGGTGTAAGCTGTGTGCCCCAGCTTTGAGGGTTGCGTGTTCAAACCTAGTGTTATAAAGTCATTTTTTTATACACATTTTAAACCATCCCAAATCTTAACTCATACCAAGAATTAAGATGGTCTTACCAAGGACTATTTCCCAATTTGATTTAGAGTTTTAGGATCTCTTAAGGTATACAACATGTTTCTTATTTTCTTTGATGAAACATGGCATTTGAATGTACTGCTATTAGCCCAAGGAAACACACTGAATAACAACTTCATACATGTATAAACAGATAGTATATATATATATATATAAATATATAAACATGGCATTTGAATGTACTGCTATTAGCCCAAGGAAACACACTGAATAACAACTTCATACATGTATAAACAGATAGTATATATATATATATATAAATATATAAACATGGAATTTGAATGTACTGCTATTAGCCCAAGGAAACACACTGAATAACAACTTCATACATGTATAAACAGATAGTATATATATATATATATAAATATATAAACATGGCATTTGAATGTACTGCTATTAGCCCAAGGAAACACACTGAATAACAACTTCATACATGTATAAACAGATAGTATATATATATATATATATAAATATATAAACATGGCATTTGAATGTACTGCTATTAGCCCAAGGAAACACACTGAATAACAACTTCATACATGTATAAACAGATAGTATATATATATATATATAAATATATAAACATGGCATTTGAATGTACTGCTATTAGCCCAAGGAAACACACTGAATAACAACTTCATACATGTATAAACAGATAGTATATATATATATATATAAATATATAAACATGGAATTTGAATGTACTGCTATTAGCCCAAGGAAACACACTGAATAACAACTTCATACATGTATAAACAGATAGTATATATATATATATATAAATATATAAACATGGAATTTGAATGTACTGCTATTAGCCCAAGGAAACACACTGAATAACAACTTCATACATGTATAAACAGATAGTATATATATATATATATATATAAATATATAAACATGGCATTTGAATGTACTGCTATTAGCCCAAGGAAACACACTGAATAACAACTTCATACATGTATAAACAGATAGTATATATATATATATATATATATAAATATATAAACATGGCATTTGAATGTACTGCTATTAGCCCAAGGAAACACACTGAATAACAACTTCATACATGTATAAACAGATAGTATATATATATATATATAAATATATAAACATGGAATTTGAATGTACTGCTATTAGCCCAAGGAAACACACTGAATAACAACTTCATACATGTATAAACAGATAGTATATATATATATATATAAATATATAAACATGGAATTTGAATGTACTGCTATTAGCCCAAGGAAACACACTGAATAACAACTTCATACATGTATAAACAGATAGTATATATATATATATATAAATATATAAACATGGAATTTGAATGTACTGCTATTAGCCCAAGGAAACACACTGAATAACAACTTCATACATGTATAAACAGATAGTATATATATATATATATAAATATATAAACATGGAATTTGAATGTACTGCTATTAGCCCAAGGAAACACACTGAATAACAACTTCATACATGTATAAACAGATAGTATATATATATATATATATATATATAAATATATAAACATGGAATTTGAATGTACTGCTATTAGCCCAAGGAAACACACTGAATAACAACTTCATACATGTATAAACAGATAGTATATATATATATATATAAATATATAAACATGGAATTTGAATGTACTGCTATTAGCCCAAGGAAACACACTGAATAACAACTTCATACATGTATAAACAGATAGTATATATATATATATATAAATATATAAACATGGAATTTGAATGTACTGCTATTAGCCCAAGGAAACACACTGAATAACAACTTCATACATGTATAAACAGATAGTATATATATATATATATAAATATATAAACATGGAATTTGAATGTACTGCTATTAGCCCAAGGAAACACACTGAATAACAACTTCATACATGTATAAACAGATAGTATATATATATATATATAAATATATAAACATGGAATTTGAATGTACTGCTATTAGCCCAAGGAAACACACTGAATAACAACTTCATACATGTATAAACAGATAGTATATATATATATATATAAATATATAAACATGGCAATTTGAATGTACTGCTATTAGCCCAAGGAAACACACTGAATAACAACTTCATACATGTATAAACAGATAGTATATATATATATATATAAATATATAAACATGGCATTTGAATGTACTGCTATTAATAACAACCAAGGAAACATTAGGGAAACACTGAATAACAACTGAATCATACATGTATAAACAGATAGTATATATATATATATATATATATAAATATATAAACATGGAATTTGAATGTACTGCTATTAGCCCAAGGAAACACACTGAATAACAACTTCATACATGTATAAACAGATAGTATATATATATATATATAAATATATAAACATGGCATTTGAATGTACTGCTATTAGCCCAAGGAAACACACTGAATAACAACTTCATACATGTATAAACAGATAGTATATATATATATATATATAAATATATAAACATGGAATTTGAATGTACTGCTATTAGGAAACACACTGAATAACAACTTCATACATGTATAAACAGATAGTATATATATATATATATATAAATATATAAACATGGAATTTGAATGTACTGCTATTAGCCCAAGGAAACACACTGAATAACAACTTCATACATGTATAAACAGATAGTATATATATATATATATATAAATATATAAACATTAACAACTTCATACATGAATTTGAATGTACTGCTATTAGCCCAAGGAAACACACTGAATAACAACTTCATACATGTATAAACAGATAGTATATATATATATATATAAATATATAAACATGGAATTTGAATGTACTGCTATTAGCCCAAGGAAACACACTGAATAACAACTTCATACATGTATAAACAGATAGTATATATATATATATATAAATATATAAACATGGAATTTGAATGTACTGCTATTAGCCCAAGGAAACACACTGAATAACAACTTCATACATGTATAAACAGATAGTATATATATATATATATAAATATATAAACATGGAATTTGAATGTACTGCTATTAGCCCAAGGAAACACACTGAATAACAACTTCATACATGTATAAACAGATAGTATATATATATATATATAAATAAATATATAAACATGGAATTTGAATGTACTGCTATTAGCCCAAGGAAACACACTGAATAACAACTTCATACATGTATAAACAGATAGTATATATATATATATATAAATATATAAACATGGAATTTGAATGTACTGCTATTAGCCCAAGGAAACACACTGAATAACAACTTCATACATGTATAAACAGATAGTATATATATATATATATAAATATATAAACATGGAATTTGAATGTACTGCTATTAGCCCAAGGAAACACACTGAATAACAACTTCATACATGTATAAACAGATAGTATATATATATATATATAAATATATAAACATGGAATTTGAATGTACTGCTATTAGCCCAAGGAAACACACTGAATAACAACTTCATACATGTATAAACAGATAGTATATATATATATATATAAATATATAAACATGGAATTTGAATGTACTGCTATTAGCCCAAGGAAACACACTGAATAACAACTTCATACATGTATAAACAGATAGTATATATATATATATATAAATATATAAACATGGCATTTGAATGTACTGCTATTAGCCCAAGGAAACACACTGAATAACAACTTCATACATGTATAAACAGATAGTATATATATATATATATAAATATATAAACATGGCATTTGAATGTACTGCTATTATCCCAAGGAAACACACTGAATAACAACTTCATACATGTATAAACAGATAGTATATATATATATATATATATATAAATATATAAACATGGAATTTGAATGTACTGCTATTAGCCCAAGGAAACACACTGAATAACAACTTCATACATGTATAAACAGATAGTATATATATATATATATAAATATATAAACATGGCATTTGAATGTACTGCTATTAGCCCAAGGAAACACACTGAATAACAACTTCATACATGTATAAACAGATAGTATATATATATATATATATAAATATATAAACATGGAATTTGAATGTACTGCTATTAGCCCAAGGAAACACACTGAATAACAACTTCATACATGTATAAACAGATAGTATATATATATATATATATAAATATATAAACATTGAATTTGAATGTACTGCTATTAGCCCAAGGAAACACACTGAATAACAACTTCATACATGTATAAACAGATAGTATATATATATATATATAAATATATAAACATTGAATTTGAATGTACTGCTATTAGCCCAAGGAAACACACTGAATAACAACTTCATACATGTATAAACAGATAGTATATATATATATATATAAATATATAAACATGGCATTTGAATGTACTGCTATTAGCCCAAGGAAACACACTGAATAACAACTTCATACATGTATAAACAGATAGTATATATATATATATATAAATATATAAACATGGCATTTGAATGTACTGCTATTAGCCCAAGGAAACACACTGAATAACAACTTCATACATGTATAAACAGATAGTATATATATATATATATATATAAATATATAAACATGGAATTTGAATGTACTGCTATTAGCCCAAGGAAACACACTGAATAACAACTTCATACATGTATAAACAGATAGTATATATATATATATATAAATATATAAACATGGCATTTGAATGTACTGCTATTAGCCCAAGGAAACACACTGAATAACAACTTCATACATGTATAAACAGATAGTATATATATATATATATATAAATATATAAACATGGAATTTGAATGTACTGCTATTAGCCCAAGGAAACACACTGAATAACAACTTCATACATGTATAAACAGATAGTATATATATATATATATAAATATATAAACATTGAATTTGAATGTACTGCTATTAGCCCAAGGAAACACACTGAATAACAACTTCATACATGTATAAACAGATAGTATATATATATATATATAAATATATAAACATTGAATTTGAATGTACTGCTATTAGCCCAAGGAAACACACTGAATAACAACTTCATACATGTATAAACAGATAGTCCCCCCAAAAATCTAAAGGAAGTTTGTTCTGAAGTGTCTCTCCTAAATCTGAGAGGTATAAGAAAGATCAGGAAACTATATATATATATATGTATATATTTTTAGAGGTATTTAACCCCTTATTTTTGGCACTAAACTATTTTCATATAGTCATGGCCAAAAATGTTGGCTGCCTTTCATTTTTTTCAAGTAACAATTTTCCTGAAAAATAAGTTCAAATTGACTTCCACAATTGCTACCAATTAATTTCACTGTTAATATTACAGAACCTTGTTTTTGATTCAGAACCCTGTATGGAAGATATCCATATTACATTGTGCTAGAACCCTGTATGGAAGATATCCATATTACATTGTGCTAGAACCCTGTATGGTAGATATCCATATTACATTGTGCTAGAGCCCTGTATGGTAGATATCCATATTACATTGTGCTAGAACACTGTATGGTAGATATCCATATTACATTGTGCTAGAGCCCTGTATGGTAGATATCCGAATTACATTGTGCTAGAACCCTGTATGGTAGATATCCATATTACATTGTGCTAGAACCCTGTATGGTAGATATCCATATTACATTGTGCTAGAACCCTGTATGGTAGATATCCATATTACATTGTGCTAGAACCCTGTATGGTAGATATCCATATTACACTGCGCTAGAACCCTGTATGGTAGATATCCATATTACATTGTGCTAGAACCCTGTATGGTAGATATCCATATTACATTGTGCTAGAACCCTGTATGGTAGATATCCATATTACATTGTGCTAGAACCCTGTATGGTAGATATCCATATTACATTGTGCTAGAACCCTGTATGGTAGATATCCATATTACATTGTGCTAGAACCCTGTATGGTAGATATCCATATTACATTGTGCTAGAACCCTGTATGGTAGATATCCATATTACATTGTGCTAGAACCCTCTATGGTAGATATCCATATTACATTGTGCTAGAACCCTGTATGGTAGATATCCATATTACATTGTGCTAGAACCCTCTATGGTAGATATCCATATTACATTGTGCTAGAACCCTGTATGGTAGATATCCATATTACATTGTGCTAGAACCCTGTATGGTAGATATCCATATTACATTGTGCTAGAGCCCTGTATGGTAGATATCCATATTACATTGTGCTAGAACCCTGTATGGTAGATATCCATATTACTTTGTGCTAGAACCCTGTATGGTAGATATCCATATTACATTGTGCTAGAACCCTGTATGGTAGATATCCATATTACATTGTGCTAGAACCCTGTATGGTAGATATCCATATTACATTGTGCTAGAACCCTCTATGATAGATATCCATATTACATTGTGCTAGAACCCTCTATGGTAGATATCCATATTACATTGTGCTAGAACCCTCTATGGTAGATATCCATATTACATTGTGCTAGAACCCTCTATGGTAGATATCCATATTACATTGTGCTAGAGCCCTGTATGGTAGATATCCATATTACATTGTGCTAGAACCCTGTATGGTAGATATCCATATTACATTGTGCTAGAGCCCTGTATGGTAGATATCCATATTACATTGTGCTAGAACCCTGTATGGTAGATATCCATATTACATTGTGCTAGAACCCTGTATGGTAGATATCCATATTACATTGTGCTAGAGCCCTGTATGGTAGATATCCATATTACATTGTGCTAGAACCCTCTATGGTAGATATCCATATTACAGGGATATATTGGGGTAGTGTGGCTGTTACTTAGCTTTGCGTTTGTGCAACAAATATTTAAATTTTTCTTTTTTTTTGTACAAGGTTAATGCAAGATGATAGCCTTCTGCTCTTTCCAGCCTATAAAAAACCCTAAACTTAGATTCCTGGAGCCACAATTCCCTTCTTCCACTCCACTAACACCTGCTAGTCACCATTGCCATCTAATACACCACTGGAGCCCTAGGTCTCTCATTCATACAGGAAACACAAGCTTCAAAACATTATTGTTGACATTGTTTTTACCAGTCCCTTTCAATCAGTGTTTTGAATTTTGAATGTGTTATTTAAATGGTTGTGTTTCAAAGAATGTGTTACTATACAACATGCTAAATGTTTTAGTCTGTGTGAGTGTGTGAGTGTGTGAGTGTGTATGTCCGTGCTTGCGCATATGTTATGCTGTGATTTGTGATGTCACAGCTGTATTGGTAATGTGTCAGTCATTACTGTCTCCATTGACTCTTGCTCATCACACTAAATGGGTGATGATTAGTTGACAGAATAGCAGTGCTGTGTGTCAGCATGGCTTCCAGCATGCTTTCTGTCACACTGGCAGTAATGGGACGCTGTCATTTCTGCTTGCATCACTCTCTCTCTCTTTCTCTGTCTTTCTCTTTCATCCTCTTTTTATCTATCTTGGAGCGGCAGGTAGCCTAGTGGTAACCGAAAGGTTGCTGGATTGAATCCCCGAGCTGACAATGTAAAAATCAGTCGTTCTGCTCCTGAATGAGGCAGTTAACCCACCGTTCCCCAGTAGGCCGCCATTGTAAATAAGAATTTGTCCTTAACTGACTTGCCTAGTTAAATAAAGGTTAAATATTTTTTTTCAAATAATAATATTTCGCTGTCTCTCACTCTCTCTCTCTCTATCTCTCTCCTTGTCTCTCTCTCAGTGAACACAAGATAAACACTAATGGACTTACAGACATTAATTGCTACTGACTCATACAAACATTTTCCATTTTCAGTAGACTACCTGAGCGTTGCTTGACTCTGTAGTTATGATGAAGCTGTAAATGTCCCCCCCCCCCCCACACACACACACACACACACACACGCTGATACAGCTGATAAGCTGAATATGTGAATTCCACCTTGCATTCCTCTACTCTGTCCTGTCCTTTCCTCTAACTCTCTTGTTCTCTTTATATTACAAAGTTACATTGTTACATAGTTAAATGTGATAAAACAGCAGCAAAACATGATTTCTAGACTGTAAACACAGAGAAGAACACAAACAGCGGGGCCAAAGATCAATATTATTTCTCTAAAGCCACTTAACTGCTCTTCTCTGATTGGTTGTCCTGGGTGAAAAGGAAAGACCTGATTATCAGATGAGTCACCAGATAGAGACAGCATGAATGGAGGAAAATTAAAGAGCAATAAGTGGAAAGGTAGGTCAGAAATTATTCACGAATCATGCGCTGTGAGCGGGTGTCAGGAGAAATTAAACTCTGGTCAAGTCACAGTGGTAATAATATACCTGGATAGAGAGAGAGAGAATTATTGTGATAGAGAGAAAATAACTAAATATTGTTAAGGTACAACTTACAACTTACAACTTGAAGTAAGGGGCATGTTTCCATACAGACTTCATTGTACACTTTCGCTGCCTCCATCGCTTCTCTCTCTCTCTCTCTCTCACACTCACACTGACACACACACACACTCACTCTCGCTCACTCTCTTTGTTCAGGGTCTACTTGTTATGCAGTGAGGGAGATGTGTGACCTCGCCCTCTCTCACTTTCCTCTCCAATCTGTTCATTTCTTGTCATTTACCCTCCTAACAAGGCCTTATTCACCACTATTGTCCCCAAGGAGAAGACGACTCCTATTTACATAATTGAAGGAATCAGGACAGATAATACATTACTTAGAGAGAGTGTGTGTGTGTGTGTGTGTGTGTGTGTGTGTGTGTGTGTGTGTGTGTGTGTGTGTGTGTGCCTTTGGAGGTTTGAACACTGCTCGTTCAGCACTTGCGGTTCAAACACAGGTCACTCAGACACTAACACACGCACACACACCATGCTAGACACAGACAACCCAGAAAAACACTCTCCTGTCCTCTCATCTCCTTTCCTCTCGTCTCCTCTCGTCTCCTTTTTGCCTCCTCTTTCATCAACTCTCCTCCGCTCTCGTCTCCTCAAATTTCCTATCCTCCTGTCTTCTCTCATTTCCTCTCCTCCACCCTCTTCTTCGCTCCTCTATTCTTGTGCTGCACATTGTGTGTGTCCCCTTCAATACAGTGAAAAGCCCATAGAGACTGTGAAAAGGGTTAAGGTTGACTCAATTAAATATTGATTAAATAGATAATAATAATAATAGTCCTCTAACTATTACCATTCACACTCTACTGCTCTGTCACGTTTTGCCATTTTAGTGGTGTGTGTGTGTGTATCCCTATGTTATCGTCATTACTTTAATTATGTGTGTTATCTTTTTTTCATCACATGCATAATTTCATGTGTGAGGGAAAATTTGATCTACCCTGAAAAACACTTATTGACACACACACACACACACACACACACACACACACACACACACACTAACACTAACACTAACAAATACGGCCGATTAATAAAAAGATACGAGTGACAGAATGGAGGAGAATCTCAGCATGTGACACCCCGCATAACAACACTCCTCACACACACAGTCATTTGTATGTGTGTGCGTGAGGGTGGGTGGGTGTGTGTTGTGATCTATGAGATGTGACAGTGTGTGTCATCATGGCAGACACACTCAGGCTTTGAGGAATGATAAACACACATGCCCTCTAAAAAAGCCACCCCACGACAAGACTTACCCTTGTGTCTGTCTGTGTGTGTGTGTGTGTGTGTGTGTGTGTGTGTGTGTGTGTGTGTGTGTGTGTGTGTGTGTGTGTGTGTGTGTGTGTGTGTGTGTGTGTGTGTGTGTGTGTGTGTCTCTTCTTCTAAGCTGGTATGGCTGATTTACATGCAGTGATTCAGCTCCCTCTAGGACTCAACTGACCCCCTACACACGTGCACCTACGTGGACACATGCACGCACACACACACATACAAACACACACACACAGATGCACACCCAGACACACCAGGGAGGATACAGCCCATTTCCGCCCCACAGAGAGGTGTTCAGTGAAGGTGTGAGTCTGGCAGAGCAGGGAGGAAAGCGAGAGGGAGACCGATAAAGAGAGAGAGAGAGAGAGAGAGAGAGAGAGAGAGAGAGAGAGAGAGAACAAACTGTCTGTGTGTATGAGGACACCATGAAACACACAGCACTCTGCACACACATCTCCTCTCGCTCCCCTTTCTCTCCTCGCTACCTTCCTAAATATCAACATTAACCCCTATCCTATCTGTTCTCAGTGGGATTAAAGATCAAACCAGCTTGTTTCTCAGCACGTGTTCAGTAGAGTGCAGTTGTCACGACTTGCAGACAGTCTACCTGTTAGGTGTAGATGTGCTGATTGGAGAGAGGAGAGGTTCATCACATCCGTTATTACACAGACCAACAGCACTACCCTGTGGCCTTATACTGCACTGCATCTTCTTTGCAGTCACAGAGGATTGTGCCTGTAACTGTGTGACGAGTACTTTCGGATGAGTTGTATAGGTAAATGGATAGAGAACGTGTGTTTTTTTGTCAGACAATCACCTCCATCGCATTGTCCATCATCCGTCAATGTAAGACATCCATTGAAAAACCATTGACTCAATCATTTTCAGACACAAAATATCTGTATGGCATAAAGAGCCAGGAACCACAGTAGAGGGCAAGCAGCGTTTATTCCTTTACTGTACAGACACATTCCAAAAAGCTGAGCAGTCATGTGTGCATTTAGACCGAAACTACACTAAACAATCATACTGAAATGGAGACATATACCAAAATATATTCCAAAGAATATAGAGAAACAAACAGAAATATATCCATCTGCTCCAGGAGTCTTCACCGTAAATAACAAGACATCGTCATTACTAAACCACAGTGTGCGTGTTGAAGGAGCAGCTACAATATCACACACAATATAGAGAAATATATGGATGGCACATATAGTTAAATAGGCAGGAATAACAATAGGCATCTGTTTAGTTGCGTGTCTGGTTTTAGTTCATATACAAAAGTAAGTTTAAGCATTTGGATTGACACTGCAAAAACAGCACTAATCTCTTCAAAACATACCAGCGGCAACAACACACAGGCAACAATCTGGTCATAACAAAAGACCATTGAAAATGTCCAAAAAATCACTGAGTGAAACGTGCTGTTCGGCGTAATCTCATCTGTCATGCACATGCATCATCACTGATCTACAGTGCATCTACATATCGTCTTAAATACACACCACACCATCCCTCTGACTTCTGACACACCATTCACCGACCATCAATTAATCTATCCATTCATCCATCCAGTACATCCAACAACTAGGACCTGGAGGTTTTCCTAACCATGTGATCTGACCAGGGAAAACTCCAGGTCCTAGTCCCAGGCTACTTGGCTCTGCTGGTCAGAGAGAATCTCTCTGGTTCAGAAACTAACATCTCCCTCATGTGCTTATCCTACTTCTCTGGTTCATACAGGCTTAATGGTGAGGGCAAGATGTTGTCTGTGTGTGTGCAGAAACATAGCATAGTGTAGTCTGCTGGAGTGACAGTATCAGTACTAGTCATTACGATACAGACAGAACAGAAATGTCAATGTTAGAACAGAAACACCCATATATATATATATAGAGAGAGAGAGAGACAAGAGGGAAGGGCTTGAGTGGTGTGTAAGTCACTGTGCCTCTCTATGTTGTCATCATTACTTCAAGCGGGGGTAGAGCTCTGCCAGGATGCTCTGAGGGATTCTCTTCAGCATCTCTTTGGGGAAGATTCTCATCAGCTGCCAGCTGATGTCCAGCGTCTCAAACACAGTCCTGTTCTCATGGGCTCCTAGAACAGAGAGAATGAAATGAGATGTTATAAAAACACACACACAGCCCCACCCGCCTCCCCTACACACCAGTGTACCCTGGGCGATGAAGTTCTTTTCAAACTTCTGTAGGAACTCCAGGTAGAGCAGATCATCAGGCGTGAGAGCCTCCTCTCCCACCACAGCCTTCATCGCCTGCACATCCTTACCTATCGCATAACACACAAACTATATATACAAACACACGTACACGATCACAGATTTTCCTAGCAGAAGTGCTGAACGTTGTTGAGCAGTGTGTGTGTGTGTGTGTGTGTGTGTGTGTGTGTGTGTGTGTGTGTGTGTGTGTGTGTGTGTGTGTGTGTGTGTGTGTATGTGTGTATTTGTGCGGGTGTGTGCATTTGTGTGCGTGTGTGCCAGCTGGTTGGAGACATCCAAGTGGTCTACGCATTTCATCCCTTCTCCGATGGCTGACTTCATCAGACGAGAGAGAAACGGCAGAACGTTGATGGGAGCATAGATCTAGAGAGAGGAAATATTCAGCGCCATAATGAACAGCAGATTACTGCATTGTCTCAGTGAACACAATGTCCTGAGCAAAAGTCAAATTGGATTCCTACCAAATTATCGAACATAAGATCACATATATATTCTACACACCCTAATCTTCTGATTCATATCTAAAAAAGAGCCACCAAATGTTAGAATAATTTAAAAACAAGTGACCCCCAATCCAACCATTACCAAGTCCTTAACTGCCAAGAGGTGACCATAGAGAAGAGTCCCCTTGTCACGCCCTGACCTTAAAGATCCTTTTTATTCTCTATTTTGGTTAGGTCAGGGGGTGACTAGGGTGGTAGTCTAGTTTTTCATTTCTATGTTGGCCTGGTATGGTTCTCAATCAGAGCCAGTTGTCTATCGTTAGGGATCATATTTAGGCAGCCTTTTCCCACTGGGTTTTTGTGGGATCTTGTCTATGTCTAGGTGCCTGCGAGCACTACATTAGTTTCACGTTTCGTTTTGCGGTTTATTGTTTTCTGTGAGTTGTATCTAATTAACATGTGGAACTCTATGCATGCTGCGCCTTGGTCCATTAATTCAACCAACGATCGTGACACCCCTCAGCCAGCTGGTCATGTGGCTCAATTCACTAACCACTACCAACCCAACAAAGCCTAAGAACAACACTCAGAAAATCTGGCCCAACCAAATTATCACAAAATCAAAATATATCACCCATTGGAAAGAAATCACAAAAAATCTAGGTAAACTTCAATACTATTTGTCTCTAAACAGACAGTACATGGTGGCAGACTGACACTGTAACTGATAGAAAAATGAGGAAAGCACTATTAACAAACTCAGTGATCACAACCTAGCCATAGAGAATGGTCATCACAGGCAAATCTGGCTGACCAGAGAGGACAGGCTGTGCTCATTCTGCCCCCAGGAAGAGATATACTTTGACAGATATTCTGACATAAGAAATACATTCTTCCCTCAAATTATAAAACAATACGAAGAATTAGACAACCTAAATGATGAAGACAAACTTAAAAATATATATATATTTTTTTTTTCATTTCATATTTGAAACATACAATCTATTTTCACTGAATCCACAAAGCATCTACATCACATCAGTCATCTAACAGACTCCCATCCAGAGAGACCCACAGAAGCAACCAGGGTCAACGCCCTGCTCAAGAGCACGTTGACAGATCTCATACAAGGTCAAAAATGGGGACCCGAATCTGTGACCTATCAGCCACTGGCCCAAGCTCCCAACCCCCAGGCCACCAGCCCTCCAAGATTCCCTCCACAGTTCCCCCAAGAGCTGCTCCTCAACAATCTGAGACCCCTCCCCCACACACACACCAACAACCATAAAAATGAATAAAAGAGGGGGGGAAAGGAAAACAGAAAACAACAATGCAAAAAAACAAAAGACATCAAGGACAACAAAAAAGCATAACAAGGCCTACTGTATCTGTTTGAATGCATGTATGACACTATTTACATGTGAGTATGTGTGTGTGTCCGTGTATTTGCTCGTGTGTGCATTTGAATGAGAGTGTGTGTATATGCATGTGTACAAACACCTGCATCAGCCTCAGAGAGAGAGATCAGCCTCGGGAAAACCAGCATTAGCTGTAACATCACTGCTCCTCAGTGTCATTCAATCTTACTTTTTCTTTTAACTTAATTTTAACTTTTATCTTTGACCGTCATTCTAACCCCCACCCAGCAACTCCACTCCCACTTGTCTCCAATTCCACATCCCAACCCTCAGCTTCCCTCAGCCCATCCCATTTATCTCTGCTGGCCACCCACCTCGGGTTTCTATGCACCACATATCTTTCAACTATGCTGTGATTTTAAACATACAATTTGAATCTATCTAATCGAATAGATTCCACATATTGCAAGTTGAAGATAAACACTTACGAAGAGTTTTAGTATATTAGTAATTGACTGACCTGGTCACTCCAGATCTCCTAACAATACTATTTCTAGGGTCAATTTCAGATTAATGTTATGCATTTTCAGTCAGTCCAGAAACAGGCTACCTGAGGGCAATACAATAAAAAATGGTCTAATGATTCTGTATCCTCACAACAAAATCTGCAGAGCTGCGTTGATTGTATGCTCTAAATATTCAACATCAATGGTGCAGGACGAAGAACCCGCTCATCCCGTGGATCCAGCCCTGGACCCGGGATGAACACTGTGCCTGGACTGAACCTTGGTGCCGAGGAAGGCTCCTGCCATGGAGCGGGACTGGACACCGGGTCTAGACTGGACATCGGTGCAGAGGAAGGCTCCTGCCTTGGAGCTGTACTGGACGCCGTGCCTGGACTAGGCACCGGCTGGGGACCGTCGCCGGAAGCTCTGGACTGTAGACCGTCGCTGGAAGCTCTGGACTCTGGAGCCTGCACAGGTGGCACCGGACTGGTGACACACACTTCAGGGCAAGTGCGAGGAGCAGGCACAGGACGCACCGGACTGAGGAGGCGCACTGGAAGTCTAGTGTGTGGAGCCGGCACAACTGGTATCGAACAGATGACAACCTCCGCACAGTGAGTGCAGGGAGCTAGCACAGGACGTACTGGGCTGTGGAGGCGCACTGGAGAGCTGGTGCGTAGAGCCGGCACAAATTGTACCGGAACGATGACACACTTCGCACGGCGAGTGAGGGGAGCTGGCACAGGACGTACTGGGCTGTGAAGGCGCACTAGAAACTTGGTGCGTGGAGCTGGCACAGATGGTGCCGGGCTGAGAAGGCGCTCTTCAGAGCACCTGCGCTGCAGCATACTCCTTGCCAAAACCTCTCTCCGGTATCTCTCATTACCTTCCTCTATCGACTCACACACAGGCTCTTGCTCACTCCCCGGCTCCGCCGACCAACCCATGTGCCCCCCCAAAAAAGTTTGGGGCTGTTATTTGGGCTTTCTAAGTGGCCGCGAACCCCGGCGTCGTCACTGTCCTCCCTTCTCTCCTTGCGTCTGCCACCAAGGAAGGCGATCCTGTCCTGCCAGGATTTCCTCCCAAGTCCAGGATCCCCTCCCATCCAATATCTCCTCCCAAGTCCAGGATACCCTCTCCTCCTGGGCACGCTGCTTGGTCCTGTTGTGGTGGGACCTTCTGTCACAATCATCGTAATCACATTCAGACCAAAGCACAGCAGGAAATCAGTTCGACATCTTTTATTTGAATTGAACCGCACAACAAAACAACAAAGAATAAACTAAACTTGACGTTCTGGAGTGCTCACAGGCAACAACACAAAAATAAGATCCCACAAAACACAGTGGGGAAATGGCTGCCTAAATATGATCCCCAATCAGAGACAACGAAAAACAGCTGCCTCTGATTGGGAACCATACCAGGCCAACATAGAACTAAACAACCTAGAATACCCACCCTAGTCACACCCCGACCTAATCAAAATAGAGAATAAAAAGGCTCTATATGGTCAGGGCGTGACAGAAGTATTGAATCTTGAGTCGTTTTATATATCAACGCATACACCCTGTACCATGGAATCGCTACATAAAAAATATCATCCCAACTAATAAACAATTTAGTGAAAGAACAAAATGCTATGTTTTAGCAGCCACATTTGTGGCCTCCTGTCACAACCTGAGAAACAGCCAGTGAGAAGAATAGTGTTATTATTCATATTTGCCTATTCTTTATTAGAGTCTGAACATCACTTGAGAGAATCGATTTGCCAGACACGTTCAACTAGTATCCTATAAATCCTATAAACATACCATGTTTGGGCATAGTAAGTATAGGGATCTGGGTGAAAAACATACCATGTTTGGGCTTAGTGAGTATAGAGATCTAGGTGATAAACATACCATGTTTGGGCATAGTGAGTATAGGGATCTGGGTGATAAACATACCCATGTTTGGGCATAGTGAGTATGGAGATCTGGGTGATAAACATACCATGTTTGGGCATAGTGAGTATAGGGATCTGGGTGATAAACATACCCATGTTTGGGCATAGTGAGTATAGAGATCTGGGTGATAAACATACCATGTTTGGGCATAGTGAGTATAGAGATCTGGGTAATAAACATACCATGTTTGGGCATAGTGAATATAAGGATCTAGGTGATAAGGGGTGACAGGTAGCCAAGCGGTTAGAGTGTTGGGCCAGTAAATGAAAGGTTGCTAGATCAAGTCCCTGAGCTGACAAGGTAAAAATCTGTCATTCTGCCCCTGGACAAGGCAGTTAACCCGCTGTCATTGTAAAAAATAATTTGTTCTTAACTGACTTGCCTGGTTAAATAAAACATATATTTTTAAAGATAAACATACCATGTTTGGGCATAGTAAGCATAGGGATCTGGGTGATCAACATACCATCATTGGGCACAGGGAGTATAGGGATCTGGCATTGTCTTACGTCAGATGGCGTCACTCAACCGATCGTCTTGTAGGACGAGGGGGTTATTATTACTTAACCTGTGCGGAGTCAAGATGGTGTCGCTGTGAGAGGGAGTGTTTTCTCGCTTATCAAAGCAACATTGAGGGTTAGGTGGTTTACAGTCTAATATTGGCTATCAATGTTGAAAGAAACTAACTATAACTTGTTTTAGTGACATAGGGCAAGTTTTGAGTTAGTTTTTGTCAAGTTGAATGGGAAGAACACAACAGAAAGACAACAGATGACGGAATATCCAAGCCTCACAGAAGACGGCAGGCATGCTAGCTAGCTACGAGGAAGAACCGCATGGCTACACACGATGACGCAAGCTCAAGCAAGAGAAAGAACAAGACAGACCAGGATGAAATCCTTGCAACCTCTTTACCTCAGACTCCAATTAAAAACCACCGGTGAAAAAAGTGAAGTGAACTTTTCTCTGCAATCCAGTCCCTGTCTACTAAACAACACTCCACATTCTCCAAAGTGTCCATCATAGGGCGGGCTACCAACAAAACATCATAGAAGATCGATAATTTGTCAGAGACTGTAAATCAGCTTCACAAAATTGTGAGCGAGAACAAGGAAAATATAATGTTCCTGGAGAATGAGCTGAAGAAACTGCAATCCCAAAATCCCAAAATGGGTAACTCTGTTGACATGAACCATACTGGAACTGTGAGTAGTGCCACGAGTAAATTTAATGTACTGCCAGCCACGAGTAAATGTACAGTTCTACAACTTATATAACTTAACTTACAACTACAACTTATGAACACTTGCCAACTAAAAAAAGGATAAAAAGATGTTTGTTATACTGATAACCACCTCTACCTTAGCAGAGCATAGTTTTCCATCGGAGTAAACCCCTCAAGGTTGTTTTATTGTTCACATTACTACTTCTGTTATCTAGTTTGTGCTCTTTCTTTTTTTAATGCAGGAGTTCATTTTCAACTCACTCAATGTTGTTAGTCTGAATGCTAGGGGTTTGAGAGATCTTACAAAAAGGAAAGCCTTATTTTTATATTGTAAACGCAGATGTTGTCCTTCTTCAGGAAACTCATTTGTGTGAAAGTTATTTTACATTTTGGAAATCCCAATGGGGAGAAATGGCCTACTTCAGTCATGGATCAAACCATTCTGCTGGCGTTTTGACACTTATTCACAAGTTTAAAGGCGACATTATTAGAATCCACATCCACTTCACAGGATGGGAGATGGGTCATAGTAACTGTTGAACTTGAAAACAATGCTATTTTCATCATTTTCAATGTATATGGACATAACTCACATGCTGCAAATAAGACCCCTCTTACCCAACTTACCAGAAAATTACAGGATTTATGCAACAAATACTCAGAGGCTTTTCTAATTATTTCAGTGTATTTTAATGAAACACCTGATGAATATGCTGATCGTTTTCCTCTGAGAACGAGTCAAAGCCCTCAAAATTTCAATATCATCACTTCATTATGCATGGATCTCTCCGTTGATGATGCCTGCCGTTATTTCAATCCGGAGGCAAAGGGTTATACCTGGACCAACAAAACTATGTCACGTAGTATTCCTAATTTCCCCCGTTCTGTTACAATTTGTTATAGATGTAGATCATCAGTTGGCTCCCTTTTCTGATCATTGTAACGTCTGCTTCCAACTCACGCTCTCAAACACGTAGATCCCCTGAACGCAGCTCACTTTCCAGCCCACTTTCCAGCTCACACTCTCAAACACATAGGTCATGTGAAAGCAGCTCACTCTCCAGATCCCAATCACCTGAATTCTGATCACCTGTTCACACACCTGTATGTCATTATCACACACTATTTAGTTCAGTTCTTTGCACCCTGTTATTGTGAGGTATTGTTTGTTTTGTGACACACCTCTATTCGGAGCTCAGTTTTTCCCATAATTTAACCCTCTTGTGTATGATAGTTTTTGCCTGCCTTTTGCCTATTCCCTGTCTGTACTTTAGCCTATCAGATTTCCTGTTATCAATCCATTGCCTGAGCTCCCAGATGACGTAACTAGCCTTTTCCCTGCCTGTACTGTTGCCTTTTTGGACCCCCTGTGTATGACCTTCTGCCTGCCCCTGGACCCAGCTACCTGCCTCCTCCTGTGGTCCATCTCTGGCGCAGGCGTTCCACTGGCGCAGGCGTTCCACCAAAATCAAAATACAGAAATTGTCATAATAAACATTCATACAAAAATACAAGCGTTATACATCGGCTTAAAGATTAACTTCTTGTTAATCCAGCCGCTTTGTCACATTTCAAAAAGGCTTTACGGCAAAAGCATACCATGTGATTATCTGAGGACAGTGCCCCGCTTATAAAAGCATGCAAACATTTTACAACCAAGTAAAGGAATTACAAAAGTCAGAAATAGCGATAAAATTAATCACTTACCTTTGATGATCTTCATACGGTTGCACTCACAAGAGTTCCCAACTACACAGTAAATGTTTGTTTTGTTTGATAAAGTCCCTCTTTATATCCCAAAAATTCTGTTTTGTTGGCTCGTTTTGTTCAGTAATCCACTGGCTCAAAGGCGGTCAAAACATGCAGATGAATACATCCTAATAGTATCTGGGTACTAACTGGGTACTAACCCATTAGATACTCTATAGGCATTCATTTGAAAAGTACCCACATCAACAAAATCCCACTTCCTGGATGGATTTTCCTCAGGTTTTCACCTGCCATATCAGTTCTGTTATACGCAGACATTATTTTAATAGTTTTGGAAAAGTTAGAGTGTTTTCTATCCAAATCTACCAATAATATGCATATCCTGCTTCTGGGCCTGAGTAACAGGCATTTTACTTTGGGCACGCTTCTCATCCAGATGTCGAAATACTGCCCCCATGCCATAAGAAGTTTTAACAATAAACACCTTCTGTGCCCTGCGCTTGAAACCAGCTCTCTGTTTCCCATCGTGTTCATTATAATCATCACTTGATTTCCCTGAATTTACAAGCTACTAAAAAATCTAAAAGGTACTCAAGGATATTGGAAATTAAACAATACTTTTCTTAAAGATCCTATTCTCTTGGAAACATCAAATTGTTAGCCAAATATATTTTTGCAAGAAAAGACTTGGGTCATGGAAGTAGATGGGAATTTTTCAAATATAAAGTCAGAGTTGTAGCCATTAAATGTGCCAAAGCGCTGATGCACTTATCCTCTCTGGTACAAGTGGGACGCTAGCGTCCCTCCTCGACAACAGCCAGTGAAATTGCAGGGCGCCAAATTCAAAACAACAGAAATCCCATAATTAAAATTCCTCAAACATACAAGTATTATCCACCATTTTTAAAATAAAGTTATTGTAAATCCAACCACAGTGTCAGATTTCAAAAAGGCTTTACTGCGAAAGCACACCATGCGATTATGTTAGGTCAGCACCTAGTCACAGAAAACCATACAGCCATTTTACCAGCCAAAGAGAGGACTCACAAAAAGCAGAAATAGAGACAAAATGAATCACTAACCTTTGATGATCTTCATCAGATGGCACTCATAGGACTTCATGTTACACAATACATGTATGTTTTGTTCGATAAAGTTCATATTTATATCCAAAAATCATCTCAGTTTACATTGGTGCGTTATGGTCAGAAATGCATTGTCTCAAACAAACATCTGGTGAAAGTGCAGAGAGCCACATCAAATTACAGAAATACTCATCATAAACATTGATAAACGATACAAGTGTTAAACATACGAATAAAGATAAACTCCTTAATGCAACCGCTGTGTCAGATTTCAAAAAGGCTTTACGGAGAAAGCACACTTTGCGATTATGTTAGGTCTGCACCTAGCCACAGAAACCCATACAGCCATTTTCCAGCCAAGGAGAGTGTCACAAAAGTCAGAAATAGCATTAAAATTAATAACTTACCTTTGATGATCTTCATCTGGTGGCACTCCCAGGTCTCCATGTTAGACAATAAATGTTTGTTTTGTTTGATAAGTCCAGACGAAAGGTTTTTAAAAAGTACAATAGAGGTTAGTAGAAACATACCAAACGATGTTTAAAATCAATCCTCTGGTTGTTTTTGTCATAAATATTCAATATAATTTCAACCAGACAAAAGCTTCGTCAATGGGAAAGGAGAAACAAGAAAGGCGCGTTCCCGATCAGGGCGCATGGCTGATGAATGGAAATTTCCACTGGCCACTGATTGAAAGTGCTGTAACTCCCTCAATTCCTAAAGACTGGTCACGTGTAGAGGAAGCCACAGAGCTCATGAACTGGGTCCTAAGTCTCTGTATGGTGGATAGGCTTTCAATGGAAAAACAGCCTTTCAAAATAATAGTACTTCCTGGTTGGATTTTCCTCGGGTTTTCGCCTGCCATATCAGTTCTGTTATACTCACAGACATTATTTTAACAGTTTTTGAAATGTTAGAGTGTTTCTATCCAAATCTACTAATTATATGCATATCCTATCTTCTGGGCCTGAGTAGCAAGCAGTTTAATTTGGGCACGCTTTTCATCCAAAATTCTGAATGCTGCCCCCTACCCTAGTGAAGTTAAAGAACCTTAGAGTAAAAGAGTTGATGAGCAAGCTTGACAGTTTTCTAAAGAAAGATAATTATCTCAAGAAGTCTGTGTTTAAATCTTTACAACTAGAATTAGAACAGTTCTACACGGCTCTGGGGAAGGGGGCCTTTGTCAGATCAAGAGCACAATGGATTGAAGAGTGTAAAAGAAACACTAGTTACTTTTTTGCACTTGAAAAAATAATTACAATATCAACATTTGTCAATTATATAAAGCCTTTGACACAATTGAACATCAATTTCTCTTTAGGTCACTAAAACTCAAACAACTCACAATTTCAGGAAGATGGTTGTGAAAGCTACATTTACCACATTCAGAATTATGTCTCTGTAATTGAGGATGATTTCCAATCAGTTTGCGATTCACCTGTGTCAACTGAAGAAATTAGAGGCTCTGAATTCAATGAAAAAAGGGAAACCACCTGGCCCTGGTGGCCTGTCAGTTGAATTCTATAGACAGTTTTGGGAGTTACTATCAAGGCACAAGGCGACACCCAGATGCAGACACGGGAGGCAGATGGTTGGAGTCTTACAATGTTTATTAATCCAAAGGGGTAGGCAAGAGAATGGTCATGGACAGGCAAAAAGGTCAAAACCAGATCAGAGTCTAGGAGGTACAGAGTGGCAGACAGGCTCGTGTTCAAGGCAGGTAGAATGGTCAGGCAGGCAGGTACAAAGTCCAGAAACAGGCAAGGGTCAAAACCAGATCAGAGTCTAGGAGGTACAGAGTGGCAGACAGGCTCGTGTTCAAGGCAGGCAGAATGGTCAGGCAGGCAGAATTGTCAGGCAGGCAGAATGTTCAAGGCAGGCAGAATGGTCAAGGCAGGCAGAATGGTCAGGCAGGCAGAATAGTGAGGCAGGCAGAATGGTCAGGCAGGCAGAATAGTGAGGCAGGCAGAATGGTCAGGCAGGCAGAATGGTCAAGGCAGGCAGAATGGTCAAGGCAGGCAGAATGGTCAGGCAGGCAGGTACAAAGTCCAGAAAAAGACAAATGTCAAAACCGGAGGACTAGAAAAAGGAGAATGCAAAAAGCAGGAGAACGGGAAAACGCTGGTTGACTTGGAAACATACAAGTCAAACTGACACAGAGAGACAGGAAACACAGGGCTAAATACATTTGGGAAACTCAGCGAAACCTGGAGGGGGTGGAGACAATCACAGGTACAGGTGAAACAGATCAGGGCGTGACAGTTAATAGAAGACCCTATTTTTTATGTTTCAAGATTGCATTGGAAATGGGCTCCACTATGAAACAGGGCCATATTTCAATGATTCCGAAGCCCGATAAAGACCCTTCTCTCAATGTTGATTACAAATTGATTGCTCTGGTTTATGCCAAAAGATTAAAGAAAGGAATAGATAGACTACTAGGGATGTAAAAAAATGTGTGTACAAAATTTGAGAGAAATAAGCTTTCTGGGATATTTTATTTCAGCTCATGAAACATGGGACCAAGACTTTACATGTTGCACTTACATTTTTGTTCAGTGAACATTTTAAGTTCTTGCATTTGATTATTATTAATCAAATACAAACCTTGAATTGATTCCTCGTGTACTCACGACCATCCCTAACAACAACTAAAAAGCAAAACATTCCAGTAGTCAGTTCTTTCTGGTTATGTAGGTGAATATAGCTGGTTAAATTTTCTGAAATTGGCAATCCCTGAGTAATGTGATTATTCAGAACCACTTACTCCTATTTATACAATGTGACTTTGAGTCTTTGTGAAAGTGAAGCTATTGATGACAGTCTGCCCAGCAAGCCCTTTACAAATGAGATGAGGTGGTTATCCATTGCTATAGTATAGGTTGTGAAATATGGTTAAGTCCAGAGATGAGCTAACACGGGTTTCACTGAGATGGCTTTCCCAGCAGACAGAAAGAACATAGTAGATGAATGTAGGAGGAAATTAGGGAAAAACAGAAAGAGCAGAGTTAGGTAATACTGTGACGCAACAGCATGTGATCCTGATATTCCACTTCTGGCCTTCCAGGTGTGTTAGTGTAAAGGGCAGGGCTATTGGCGGTAGCCCATCTGTCTGCAAGTTGGAACAGTGTTCAGCTGCAGTATAAATACATACACACCTGAACCTGACTCATAAACACACAGACTTTACACTGACATTCTAAAGAAGCTGAGACACAGCTTAGGTGGATATATACGTGATGGTGGTGTATTCAGGTGGATATTTACCTGCTGGTGGTGTATTCAGGTGGATATTTACCTGCTGGTGGTGTATTCAGGTGGCTCTTACCTGTTGAACCTTACCCCAAGAGAGAAGTCACTCAATTCGGCACTCTTATCTACACTCTTTCTATCACATTGGACTTTGTGCACAATGTACTAGTACATTTGTCAGAGACATTGAATCCGACCTAAACCCCCAGAGAGCAAGCAGAGACGACAGAAGCAAGGGATAGGTTGAGACTCCAAAGGGATTGGTAGAAACCTTGAGAGGAACCAGACTGCAGCGACCAACTGGACCATTGGTCTCTATATTTTTAGAAATGCCGCTGTGGAGACGGACAAAGGCTGGCGATGAGGAGTGTAACCGCGCTGTCCTGGTCGCAGTGTCGAACTTTGACCACGGTGTACCACTGTGCAGGAGGCCAGGGGCAGAGAAAGACGCCAAAAGACTCCACCGTACCCTGACCAGATTAGGATACAGAGTGGACATACACACTGACCTCACCTCTCATGAGATGTACACACTCTTCAAGACAGGTAACACACACAGACACACACATACCTTATACACACACACCCCTGCTCTACATCAGCTATAAAACAGTAACAAATACTTCATATCCTGGTTTTATCCATTTTATCAAACATATCAGCGTTATTACGTAATGTTAGCAATTAGGGGACGGTCACAGAGTCCACTGCAGCCCTGAATACATAACAATTGAAAACCTACACTGAGTGTACAAAACATTAAGGACACCTGCTCTTTCCATGACATAGATTGATCAGGTGAATCCAGGTGAAAGCTATGATCCCTTATTGATGTCCCTAGTTAAATCAACTTCAATCATTGTAGATGAACAGGTTAGGAAGGAATTTTAAGCCCTGAGACATGGATTGTATGTATGTACCATTCAGACGGTGAAATGGCAAGATAAAATATTTACGTGCTTTTGAACAGGGTATGGTTGTAGGTGCCAGACCCCACCTTGACCAAACTGTGAGAAGAATTGGAGTCTACATGGGCCAGCGTCCCTGTGGAGTCCATTCCCCGACGAATTGATGCTATTCTGAGGGAAAAAGGGGGAGCACACCGCAATATTAGTAAGGTGTTCTTAATGTTTGGTACACTCAGTGTATACACACACATAAACAGAGTGTACAAAACAAACCATTAACGACACCTTCCTAACAGATCGTATCTCTTGTCTTGCCCATTCACCCTCTGAATGGCACACACACAATCCATGTCTCAATTGTCTCAAGGCTTAAAAATCCTTCTTTAACCTGTCTTTAACCTGTCTTTAACCTGTCTTTAACCTGAGGCAGAGGAAAGATTCTTTGCCATTCATTGTTATTTACAGTTACTTACAGTAGTAATCATAGAAGATTTGAAATACTGTATCTATGGCGTGCAGACAGAATGAAATGATGACACACACAAACACACACACGCACACTCGTGAGACAGAATGTCCTGGTAATAAAGGATGACACAGTCCTGTACACACCTGTTTAATAACTACTGTGCAAACACCTGCGGACATATGCACACACCGTGCTGTGACCTGCAGACAGGATGACAGATGGATAAGCTAATCTTTCACTAAAGCAAACTGTTCTGAGGAATCGCATACCACCATCATCACATGACCCAACAGGGAGATAATGTTCGATTAATGTTTCTTCTTCTAACCAGTACAGCCAGAGAGGGATGGGCCGACCAATAGTCTGGTTCTTCTAAAGGTTTCTTCCTTTTAGGGACTGTTTCCTTGCCACTGTGCTGCTGTTAGCTCTTAGTGGGTCTAGGCCAGTAAAGCACTTTCTGACAAAACATTTATAAATTAATAACATTTCATTAATTGATTGATTGATTGATGCATTGATTGATTGCAGAGAGCGAGCGGCCGGTGAAGGAGTGTTTCCTGGCAGTGCTGTCGTCTCACGGGGAGGAGGGCTGTGTGTTCGGGGCAGACGGAAGGCCGGTTAGACTGTCCCACATCTTCTCCTGTTTCAACAACTCACACATGGAGGGAAAGACCAAACTGTTCTTTATCCAGGTCAGTACCATTATCATCAATCACCACATCCACAACAAAAAATCAGTCAGTGATATGACAATCATCATTAGTAATCATCTTTCTCTCTCCCTAGGCGTGTCGTGGGGGTGAGCTGGATGATGGGGTGACAGTGGAGACGGATTCAGCAGGAAGTGATGTCATTGAGGACACTCTGTCTCAGTACCTGTCCATCCCCATGGATACAGCGGTGATGTACGCCACCACGCCAGGTTACGGGGCCTTCATGCACCCTCTGGGGGCTGTCTTCCTCCAGACACTCTGCATCCTATTGGAGGAGGAAGGGGGCAGAGCCTTGGAGCTGACACGCCTACTGACACGCCTCTCCCACCGTGTAGCCTTTGGCTTCCAGGCCAAAGGTCGTCTGCTGGAGGGGAAGAAGGAAATGCCTTGCTTCGTATCGCGACTGACCAGAGAGGTGTTCCCATTCGCCGAGCCCGAGAAGGAGGGCGGGGCCAATGTGCTTTCTGCAACGACATTGGTCAACCCAGAGTACAACAGACCTCGCAAACCATCTATAAGCTAAACCCGAAGTCTTTGTGAGAACTGAAGACACTTGTCGCTCACAGATTGACAGGGTAGACTTGCTCTGTCAGCTACATTAGTACGGATGACTTTCAATGTGTTGTTAGCCAGAGGGTTGTGAGTTTGTGCAAAGGTTGGGACAGAATTTCCACTCTGTTACTTGTGTACATGTTCGTGTGCATAATAGAAACAGAACATTGTAAAGATCGTGGATAAAGGAACAGATCTGGAGGTGTTGGTGGTTTCACCACGGAGTAGATGATTATGGCGTCTTCCTTTACAGACATGCATCTTAAAATATTCTAGATAATGAATGGTATACTATGTTATTTGAGTCTATTTCTTTAATTCAAATGGCAACCTAAGGCTAAGCTTCTGCTTCTATGCTTATATTTTAAACCATTAAATGTAAGTTGAACACGCATGCTCAATGTTGAGTTCAAGGTGTTTTTAGTATTTTAACTGAGACAAGACATGACTGTATTCCTAAGTTGTAGCGCTCTGACTGGTACAGTGAGACGGAGAGTAAGTTGAAGAAGACAGCTTTACGCCAAACCAGTGCACCAGCAGGCTCAGATTTGAGTACCTCTGCTGTAGAAGGAGGAACACCAGTCCAGGTAGACTAAAAGATTAAAGTCACACTACAGTCTCCTTCTCACCTCATTTACTTAAAAGGAACATCTCAATAAGTGGCCCAGGTATCCTCATGACATTGTGGGGTTCTCTATTTCTCAACTATTGTTCCCGCAAGCATGGGGGAGTCCATCAGACCAACTCCTTGAATGGCTGACTGAGTTTGAACTTGTGTAACCCTTAAGTGTGTGTATATTACTGTATAGGTGGGATATTGTTTTTCCAACAGGGAAAGTAAAAAGATTGCTGGAATGCGTCCTTACTCTTTGAACCCACATACTGAGCTGTGAGGACTATAGGCCTTTCCTCAGACAGACAAGACAGGGAAAGAAGAACACATAACATGAACGCCTGTCACCTGATACACTCTGGCACATAATTACCTACCGCAAACAAAGCACACTGATAAACCACCTCATAAACACCTACCACACACATCTGATTCATTACTGATACAAATGTACTTCTCAGCACTATCACTTTCCGCTCTCAAGACTCATTTACAGTAAGACGGACTCTCTGCTGAGGAACTCTGAGGTCATGACCATAAGAGTTACATGTTTAATCATTAACCTGGGAGTTCCTTCAACCAGCTGATTAAATTTAGTAGAGCAACTGATACTATACACCTATGCATTTACATTTTAGCCAATGAGCCGACGCTCTTATCCAGGACTTACAGGAGCAGTTAGGGTTAAGTGCCTTGCTCAAGGGCACATCAACATATTTTTTTTTACCTAGTCAGGGATTCGAACCAGGTAAGTTCAGTTACTATCTCTTAACCCCTAGACTACCTGCTCTGAGTTTACCCTGGGCTGGTACAGACACACACACACGACGTCTGCGTTCCAAATACCCAAGTTCGGCCTTGCTCCGATTGTAAGACGATTAGATCAGTGACTGTGTACTTTATTGTAGTAATAAAGGTTGAGTTGAGGAAACTTGTTCTTGAACAGATCATATCTACATCTCAAATCCAAATCAAATGTTACTTGTCACATGCGGCAAAAACAAATGGTGTAGACCTTACAAGCCCTTCATTTCTTGAACTGCATTGTTGGTTAAGAAAATATTTACTAAATAAACTAAAGTAAAAAAACTTTTACAAAATAAATAGCAAAATAACAATAACGAGGCTATATACAGGGGGTACCGGTACCAAGTCAATGTGGGGGGTACAGGTTAGTCGAAGTCATTTGTACATTTAGGTAGCGGTAAAGTGACTATGCATATAAAATAAACAGTGAGTAGCAGCAGTGTAAAAACAAAGGGGCGGAGGTGTCAATGTAAATAGTCTGGGTGTCCATTTGATTAATTGTTCAGCAGTCTTATTGATTTGGGGTAGAAGCTGTTAAGGACCCTTTTGGGACCTAGACTTGGCATTCCGGTACCGCTTGCCATGCGGTAGCAGAGAGAACAGCATTACTTGGGAGACTGGAGTCTGACTGGTCTTCCTCTGACAACGCCTAGTATATAGGTCCTGGATGTCAGGAAGCTTGGAGCCAGGGATGTATTGGGCTGTACACACTACCCTCTGTAGCGCCTTACCAGGCAGTGATGAAGCCGGTCAGGATGTTCTCAATGGTACAGCTGAAGAACTTAAGGATCTGGGGGAGGGGGAATCTGTCTCCTGAGGGGGAAATTGTGCTGTCGTGCCCTCTTCACGACTGTCTTGGTGTATTTGGATCAAGATAGTTTGTTGGTGATGTGGACATCGGTCACCCTGTCTGGGTTGGCGCCCCCCCCTTGGGTTGTGCCGTGGCGGAGATCTTTGTGGGATATACTCAGCCTCGTCTCAGGATGGTAAGTTGGTGGTTGAAGATATCCCTCTAGTGGTGTGGGGGCTGTGCTTTGGCAAAGTGGGTGGGGTTATATCCTTCCTGTTTGGCCCTGTCCGGGGGTATCATCGGATGGGGCCACAGTGTCTCCTGACCCCTCCTGTCTCAGCCTCCAGTATTTATGCTGCTGTAGTTTGTGTCGGGGTGCTAGGGTCAGTTTGTTATATCTGGAGTAGTTCTCCTGTCTTATCCGGTGTCCTGTGTGAATTTAAGTGTGCTCTTTCTAATTCTCTCTTTCTCGCTTTCGGAGGACCTGAGCCCTAGGACCATGCCTCAGGACTACCTGACATGATAACTCCTTGCTGTCCCCAGTCCACCTGGCCATGCTGCTGCTCCAGTTTCAACTGTTCTGCCTTAATATTATTGGACCATGCTGGTCATTTATGAACATTTGAACATCTTGGCCATGTTCTGTTGTAATCTCCACCCGACACAGCCAGAAGAGGACTGGCCACCCCACATAGCCTGGTTCCTCTCTAGGTTTCTTCCTAGGTTTTGGCCTTTCTAGGGAGTTTTTCCTAGCCACCGTGCTTCTACACCTGCATTGCTTGCTGTTTGGGGTTTTAGGCTGGGTTTCTGTACAGCACTTTGAGATATCAGCTGATGTACGAAGGGATATATGAATACATTTGATTTTGACACCAAGGAACTTGATACTCTCAAGCCGCTCCACTACAGCCCCGTCGATGTGAATGGGGGTGTGTTTGGCCATCCTTTTCCTATAGTCCACGATCATCTCCTTTGTCTTGCTCACATTGAGAGATTGTCATCCTGGTGTCTCTGACCTCCTCCCTATAGGCTCTCATCGTTGTCGGTGATCAGGCCTACCACCGTTATCGGCAGCAAACTTGGTGTTGGAATCGTGCTTGGCCACTCAGTCATGGGTGAACAGGAGGGGACTAAGCACGCACATTTTATTTGTGCTGGTCAAACATTGAGGTTCATAGGAAACACCTACCTTCGATGATGAGATCCATTGAAGATGCAGTGTGTTTATTAGAAAGACTATGCTACTAAAGGCAAAGACAACGCAGGAACAGAGACGTTTCAGAAATAAGTAGATGTTTATTATCAAGACTCAAGTCATACGGGGGGTTATAAAAGAATAGGGGAGGGAGGGAAAACAGATCTACACACATTACTACCACAAAGACTGAAACGTACTTTGATCTATTTTTCTTAAAAAATTTACCTTTCCTTTTTTGTATTTTATACAAGTAGCAAATTGGACAAATTAATACAAAAAAAGGTAAGATGTTGCAATACCATTTGACAAAAAAATGTAGTTACATGAAGACTAGTTAAGAGGTGTGGTCAAATATTGACCAATAATTGTTTCCTTTCCATACTAATATAAAACCTGGTCTAATATCTATAAAAGGTTAAAAAAAAGTTTATTTACAGACAAAAAAAAGCAATTAAAAAAGTAGGAAGAAATTGACCCTAATCCAAAGGCAACAAACAGGGGGTGTTGCAGGCTTTCCCCCCCAATCACTAACATGATTCTGCTAATCAATTAATAATGATCTTCATTTAAACCTCTATTCAAACACTATTTCAATTGTGTGTGTTGCTAGGCTGGAGCATCATGTAGCCCTCAAGGAGTTGTTCACCCCTGCCCACATAGTAGAGTGGACTCTCCTACACACTGATAGGGGGTCATATATTTTTTCATCCCACCCATGATTAGACAGGGTTTAGAGGTATCTGTGGTTAGGGGTAGTGTAATGCTTACGGTTACGGCTGGCCTTTGAGGAATCTGATCATAGATCTGTGGTTAGCGTCTTTGGGTTTTAACTATTATTTCTAGTGACGAGGGAGAGTGGCTGGGACTGGAGCATGGCATGATGGGAGCTCATTGTTGATTGGTGGATAGATGTGGGAGGAGCTAAGCCAGAGGCAAAGGGGATTGGTCGAGACAGAAGTGGTGGAGTCTGTTTGCTGGATGAGCTCATGTGGAGAGAAAATGGGGGATGAGAGTAGGGGGATGAAGAGGTATTGGGGGTAGGGGGCAGGGGGAGGTGTGTGTGAGTTAATACATGTGAATGTGTGTGAGACTGGATGTGGGTGTAAGCCTGACTGTGTGTGTCCCTGTGTGACTGCAGACGAGGTGGTTTGGTGGTGAGGGAGAGGGGCTGGACCTGCTCAGGATGTGTGTGCTCGGAGTGTGAGTGTGTGTGTTCGGTGTGTGTGGGTGCGGGAGCAGCAGGGGAGGCCAGAGCAGTGGTGGGCGTGGCTGGAGAGTCCAGAGAGGAGGCGGGACTAGCCTGGGACAGGTGTGTGTGTGTCAGGTGTGTGTGAGACACACTGGGTCTCTCCTGAGTTCCATACGACACACACGACTTCTTGAGCTGCGCGGAGAAGTGCTCTAGAGACAAAATAAAAACACACTGATCAGTCTTGCTGTTACTTCCCAGTTATGTCATTAAGTAGAACAGAGTAGGTCACTTCTCACATCTTCATATTGCTCTGATCTTGAATGTATTAGGTGGTTCTTACCCTCTGGAGCAGCTGACTGGGGGTGTGTCATCTGTCCCTCTGGAGCAGTCTCTGGCCTGCCATCTCTCTTCCTTTTCTTCCTCTTCCCCTGCACACATACAATCACATCACGTCCTCCACCGCCACCACACAGCAACCAATCAAATCACTACTAAATAATCACTACTTACGTAGTTGTCTCTAGCTGACCATCCAGGGTAGAGTTGGGAGTGTAGCTGTCTCTCCTTGCGGGCCATATCATAGTACTTAGACTGCTCCTCGCGAGACAGAGTGTGCCACTGTAGACAGACGCACAGACACACAGGTTTAACACACACACTCCCTTCTGGAGCATAGGTCATTGACCACAACGTTCACTACGAACGCACACATCGTACAAACAATGACCGTGTGTGAGCACGCATACACACACACTGCCACTCACTCTGCGTCCCAGAATCTGGTTGATAGCAGCGCTCTCCTTCAGGGTGCACTCAGCCACCACCTTGGGTCTCTGCTCCTTCATGTACAGCATAAAGGCATTCAGAGGCTTCTTCACATGAGGCTTCTTCTCCTCCTCTCTGTCCCCCATAGACACAGCACACCTCCTACACACACCACAGCACAGAGTTACGGAGTCAGCAACGGGGGTGTGAGAAAGGTGTGTGGTTTAAAGAGCTGTGTGTGTGCGTACTCGTGCTGGTTGCTGTCTCTCGGTTCTTGTTTGATCGCCGTGGAAACGATGGCAGGGTGGGGGACTGACGTCTGGGGAGGCGGGACCATGTGGGGTGAGAAACGACTGGACACAAAGCTGTCAAACACACACCATACCACAAACATAAATAACAATTAAATGACATGTTTGCAATCTTTACAGAAGTCCAGTCATCACAGTATGTAGTCTCCAGAGGAGTGATACGTGGATGTGTGTGAGTGATTAGGTGAGCTGTACCTGGACATGGAAGAGTTCAAGGCGAGAGCTGCAGGGTAGGATGGTCTAAACCCCCCCACTGGAATACCGTACATGGACTGGCCCTGCCTGGAGACAGACAACGAGGGAGGGGAAACAGCGGCACTTTAGTAATAGCATATGTTGTGCTAAAAATTGTTGGCAAAATAAACTAAACCATTATTGTATTCATCATGAGAGTTTGAATGGGCGTGTGTGTGACTCACAGCCAGCTCAGCGGGTGTGTCATGTGTTCCATGCCTCCAGGAGAGAGAGGGTAGTAAGGAGAGAGCTCTGCTGGGTGGGGGGTGGGGGGAAGACCTGGAGAGGGGAGAGCAACATATATATCTGTTGTTATATAGCGACAAGTGTCATCTGACAGATATCAAACGTAAAATGTGAATCACCTAGGTTTTAACATTAATACTGAGTCTTCCAGATAAAAGCAGAAAGAGGGATGAGAGAGGAGAGGAACTTTCATACCCGTGTCAGCTGAGAGGTGAGGAGGGGGTGTCCGTGGAGGGAAGGGGTCTGGACTGTAGGACAGGAGTGGGGAAAAGGGGGACAGGTGACTATGCTGCACCACTGGGACCTTATTGGACTAGAGAGAGAAAGAGAGGAGAGAGGGAGATAGAGGGAAGAGGCAGGGATTAGATTTGGAACAGCTATACAATGCTTTCAAATCGACATGAGCCTTGGCCCTAGGGCCTGCGGTTGTTTCTGGGCTGACTGGCTGTATCAGTGACAGGGGGTGAGTCCTCCACCAGGTCTTCAGGGATATCCTCAGATACCGAACACACACTCCGTTACATACACACTCACGGTCCTGGTCTCTGTATCAGAACACACACACCACCCGGAGGTGCTAAAGTCCTCATTGTCTCTGGACGGATTAACACCATTCAGCTTTAACATTCCAGCGTCTGTCTGTCAGGAGGGTGTGTGTGTGAGCCTGGAGAGGGTGAGGGATACTCCGGGAGACATGCTAAATGGCTGATAGTAGCAGAGCAGGGTAACTAACCAGGGTAAGTTATGTAATAAAAACAAGGTACTTCAATAAAGTACGTAAAGCTAGAAGCTTACTTGCTACGTACAGTTGTCCTTTTACATGTTATGTGTCATGGCAAGTGATGTCACTGCACAGTCACTAGACTGTAGTGCACACACACTCACCATGTGAGCAGGGGAGGGAGAGCGAGGGTCTTTTAAAGCAGAAGTTCCAGGAACATCCAGCATGGGCCACTTCATCTGTAGATACTAGAGAGAGCGAGCGTGATTTAAAACATACCACTTTGATTCATTGTTTGCATGCACTACATATTAAAAAATATTTAATGGACAAATATGACATATCGTGAAACGGGTATGAAGAGGGGTGTCTGTGGAGGGACGTACGAGGGAGGATGTGTGTGTTACAGAATGTGAGAGGTTGAGAGAGTGTACTCCGATGACTCTCCACATGGGTCTGGGTCAGATTATGTATGCAGACACACACACACCCCTCCCCCCTCTATCTGGTGAGTGTATCAGTCAGGCCCCAGCTGCACGTCTCTCTACATTAAGGTTTATGTGTGTGAACGCTTGCTTTTAGAAAAGCAGTGCACACACAACCAGCGCTTAAGTTAGCAGGGTGGAAGGGGTAGTGGGCATGGACAATGGTGTGGTTTTAGAGGCCCTCTTGGCCGCGGACTAAAATAAAATATATATTTTTTTTTTTCACCTTTATTTTAAAGCCAATTTCCTGCAATTATACACATTTTACCATGAGGAAGATAGAGTATTTCACAGTTTTGAAGCTTGTTTCCTGCAATTTTATACATTTGTCATGGGGGCTAAGAGACAAATTGCAGTTTCAAAGCTAATCTCCTGCAATTCTGCAATGGTCATGGCTTATGCCTTGCTCTTATGCGATCTGAGTTACTGAAACAAACCATGTGGGGCCCATGTGCTATTATGTGTTTATTTTCGCGATATTTCTAAATTATTTTGTACATAATGTTTCTGCAACCGTATCTTACGGCAGAAAACTTAAATCAGTTCTACCAAATCTCTATCAACATGTTAAATGTGCAACCAGAGGGAAAATAATTCTAGATCACCTGTACTCCACACACAGAGATGCGTACAGAGCCCTCCATTTGGTAAATCCTACCACAGCTCTATCCTCCTGATTCCTGCTTACAAGCAAAAATTTAAGCAGGAAGCACCAGTGACTCGGTCTATGAAAAAAATGGTCAGATGAAGCAGATGCTAAACTACAGGACTGTTTTGCTATCACAGACTGGAACATGTTCCGGAATTCTTCCGATGACATTGAGGAATACACCACATCAGTCACTGGCTTTATCAATAAGTGCATTGAGGACGTCGTCCCCACAGTGACTGTACGTACATACCCCAACCAGAAGCCATGGATTACAGGCAACATTCGCACTGATCTAAATGGTAGAGCTGCAGCTTTCAAGGTGCTGGATTCTAACCCTGAGGCTTACAAGAAATCCCGCTATGCCCTGCGACGAACCATCAAAAAGGCAAAGCGTCAATACAGGGCAAAGATTGAATTCTACTACACCGGCTCCGACACTCGTCGGATGTGGCAGGGCTTGCAAACTATTACAGACTACAAAGGGCTGTATCCCTGTACGTACATATCCCAACCAGAAGCCAAGGAATACAGGCAACATCTGCATCGAGCTAAAGGCTAGAGCTGCCGCTTTCAAGGAGCGGCAGTTTATAAGAAATCCCGCTATGCCCTGAAGACAAACAAACAAAGCATCAATACAGGATTAAGATTGAATCCTACTACACCGGCTCTGACGCTCGTCGGATGTGGCAGGGCTCGTCGAATGTGGCACGGCTTGAAAATCCAGACGCGAGCTGCCCAATGATGCGAGCCTACCAGACGAGCTAAATCACTTCTATGCTCGCTTCGAGGCAAGCAACACTGAGGCATGCATGAGAGCATCAGCTGTTCCGGACGACTGTGTGATCACGCGCTCCGTAGCCGACGTGAGTAAGACCTTTAACTTCTTGACCATACTTGAGACGCAGATGTCTCAAGTATGCCCCTGGAAATGCAAATGCGCTACGCTAAATGCTAAATGTACTCGTTACAACTCAATCTTTGATCAAAATTCACAAGCAGGGTATTGAATTAAAGCTACACTCGTTGTGAACCTAGCCAGCAAGTCAGATTTTTAAAATGCTTTTCGGCGAAAGCATGAGAAGCTATTATCTGATAGCATGCACCCCCCAAAATGCCAGCACGACACGTAAACAACAGATTTTGCGGTAGCCGGCGCTACCCAAAACGCAGAAATAAAATATAAAACATTCATTACCTTTGACGAGCTTCTTTCTTGGCACTCCTATATGCCCCATAAACATCACTATTGGGTCTTTTTTTCGTTTAAATCGGTCCATATATACCCAAAATAGCTTTGTATGGAAGCTGTGTCATTCAGAAAAAAACATCGTTTTTAAACGCTGCGTAATTTTTTTAAATTAAAAAAGTCGACGATAAACTTTCACAAAACACTTCGAAATCCTTTTGTAATCCAACTTTAGGTATTAGTAAACGTTTATAATCTATCAAAATGATTACAGGGCGATGTATTTTCAATAGGTCTTCGCTTGCAAATCAATGGCTGCTAATGTCTTCATCAACTACATCCGGGTGAAGACTGGGAAAATGGATGCCAGATAGATGGATTTTCCAACAATTAATTCAATTGAAAATGACGACAATGGCGACATCGTGTGGAATTTGTATGAATTGCAGGCAGGTCGATATTAAATTCTGTTCTCTTTTAACAACTCGTGGAAGTGACTTATGGAAATTATTTTTAGCTTTCAGAGAGCAGTTTTTCTTGCGTTTTTCAATGAAACACACGATCTGTTATAGTCACAGCCGTGATTTAACCAGTTTTATAAACTTCAGAGTGTTTTCTATCCACACATACTAATCATATGCATATACTATATTCCTGGCATGAGTAGCAGGACGCTGAAAAGTTGCGCGATTTTTAACAGAATGTTCGAAAAAGGAGGGGGTAGAAGTAAGAGGTTATACAGGTCAACATTCACAAGGCTGTGGGGTCAGATGGATTACCAGGGCGTGTGCTCCGGGCATGTGCTGACCAACTGGCAGGTGTCTGCACTGGCATTTTCAACATGTCCCTGATTGAGTCTGTAATACCAACATGCTTCAAGCAGACCACCATAGACTAAACACCTTCTGCAACTGGATCCTGGACTTCCTGATGGGCCTCCCCCAGGTGGTGAGGGTAGGTAGCAACACATCTGCCACGCTGATCCTCAACACTAGAGCTCCCCAGGGGTGCGTGCTCAGACCCCTCCTGTACTCCCTGTTCACCCACGGCTGCATGGCCAGGCATGACTCCAACACCATCATTAAGATTGCAGACGACACAACAGTGGTAGGCCTGATCACTGACAACGATGAGACAGCCTATAGGGAGGAGGTCAGAGAACTGGCCGGGTGGTGCCAGAATAACAACCTATCACTCAACACAACCAAGACCAAGGAGATGATTGTGGACTACAGGAAAAGGAGCACCGAGCACGTCCCCATTCTCATCGATGGGGCTGTAGTGGAGCAGGTTGAGAGCTTCAAATTCCTTGGTGTCCACATCAACAACAAACTAGAATGGTCCGAACACACCAAGACAGTCGTGAAGAGGGCACAACAAAGCCTATTCCCCCTCAGGAAACTAAAAAGATTTGGCATGGGTCCTGAGATCCTCAAAAGGTTCTACAGCTGCAACATCGAGAGCATCCTGACCGGTTGCATCACTGCCTGGTACGGCAAATGCTCAGCCTCCGACCGCAAGGCACTTCAGAGGGTAGTGCGTACGGCTCAGTACATCACTGGGGCAAAGCTTCCTGCCATCCAGGACCTCTACACCAGGCGGTGTCAGAGGAAGGCCCTAAAAATTGTTAAAGACCCCAGCCACCCCAGTGGCTGGGACTGTTCTCTCTACTACCGCATGGCAAGCAGTGCCAAGTCTAGGACAAAAAGGCTTCTCAACAGTTTTTATCCCCAAGCCATAAGACTCCTGAACAGGTAACCAAATGGTTACCCGGACTATTTGCAGTGTCCCCCCCCCCCCCCCCCCCAACCCCTCTTTTATGCTGCTGCTACTCTCTATTAATCATATATGCATAGTCACTTTAACTATACATTCACGTACATACTACCTCAATTGGCCCGACCAACCAGTGCTCCCACACATTGGCTAACCAGGCTATCTGCATTGTGTCCCACCACCCGCCAACGCATATCTTTTACGCTACTGCTACTCTGTTCATCATATATGCATAGTCACTAACCATATCTACATGTACATACTACCTCAATAAGCCTGACTAACCGGTGTCTGTATATAGTCTTGCTCCTCTTATTTTCAAATGTCTTTTTACTGTTGTTTTATTTATTTCTTTACTTACTTACCTACACACACACACTTTTTTCCCCCTCCACACTATTGGTTAGAGCCCGTAAGTAAGCATTTCACTTTAAGGTCTACCTGTTGTATTCGGCGCACGTGACAAATAAACTTTCATTTGATGCCGTGACACTTTTGGAATTTGAGATTCTCCCTGGATGTAGTTTTTATTTTGGTGATTGTTAGCTCTCAAATATAATTGAATTTTAAAAAATGTATCTGGTTTTAGCCGTTTACGCTTACATTGAAAATGTTTTACCTTCCCGAAACCCCGGCCACGATTTAGCAGCGGCAGTGCACCACTGCTAAATGCATATAAGGGAGAACACATTGACATAAACTACAACAGCTCAGTCTCCACTCAAAGGAAGTGAGACAGGAAGGAAGAAAGGATAAGCGAGGGGGCTAAAAATGGACATGGCAATTTGCAGGAGTAGAGAGGTCTAGTATCTGTGTAGGGACAAGAATCTTGAGGTGCAAAGTGACATAGAGGTCGAGAGAGGAGTAGTAAGATGTGCCATAGAGGGGGAGAGAGAATGTGTGTGACGGGTATAATGCAGGGGTTCTCAAAGTGGACAGGGTCTGCGGAGGTACTGCAGGGAGTATATTTTTTTAAATTAATATTACTAACAGCTCAAACAAATTTTGGCCAAGGGCTCCGTGGAATAAGTTTAGAGAGTGTAATACAATATTATTCATCTACAGTTTGTGTAACCCTTGGTCACCTGGGCCTGGGATGCTCACTGGGATATTGGTATCCAACAATTACAGGCATAAATGTACTGTAATTTAAACTTTAAAACTGCCCCATGATAAAATGTGTAGAATTGCAGAACATTTGCTTAACGTTCTCACCATTTCCAAGAGATGGGCCTTTAAAATGTTCCTTCCCAGGGACCGAAACTTGGTTTGTCCAGCCATGCACTTCCAAAGTCATAGTAGAACTCCTTGTGTTGTGATTATGAGGGGTCACTGATGAATTCGCCATCACAAAATGGGTCCCAGTTTTGTTCACAGCAGACCAACATGCTACATTGAGTCGCTGACTACAGTTGAGGAAAAAACTAACGTAGCACACACATCATGAATAAGGGTCCCATTGTGTAGCAGGCCAAATAAAACTAAAATAATGAGGACCACAAGAACATAGGTGTTTGCCTGTGCAGGGAGTGTGTGTACACTGCACAAGGAGAAAAAGTGTGTGAGAGGCTGAGCAGCTCTTCCTCCATACTCTCTATTGTTACCTCTCTCTCTCACACACACACACACACCCACCCACCCACCCCAAGGCCCCAGGAAGTTCTAGCTGTGAGCTCTAACTGAAACCAGCTGTTAGAAATACCATACTGATGAAGCCTACACACATATACACACTCTCCCTTTCTCTCTCTCTCTTTATCCCTGAACAATAAGGAGCTAGCTGCTCTATCATGAAGTCACTGCACAGCTGGAGGCTAAACATACTGCTTCTTATAAAACACCAAGACACAAACCACACACACACACCAACACCCCCCACCCTCCTTAATTTAGCATAATAGGTTCCATAACCAGTTTTGCAAACACTATTCACCATAAATAAAAAGCTGTAAACAGCAGTAGGTAGCATCATTTAGCTTTCTTTGTATGTTGCAAAAAACATTTGATTGCAGAATACAACAGAATCATTTTTGTAGTTCAGCGAGAGAAACAAAAGGAATTTAAGTCCACGTCAGTTTCTCTCTGCAAACTAGGTAGGTAAAAAATATATATATACTACCGTTCAAAAGTTTGGGGTCACTTAGAAATGTCCTTGTTTTTGAAAGAAAAGCCATTTTTGTTCATTAAAATAACACCAAATTGATCAGAAATACAGTGTAGACATTGTTAATGTTGTAAATTACTATTGTAGCTGGAAACAGCTGTTTTTGTATGGAATATCTACAGAGGCCCATTATCAGCAACCATCACTTCAGTGTTCCAATGACACATTGTGTTAACTAATCCAAGTTAATCATTTTAAACGGCTAATTGATCATTAGAAAACCCCTTTGCAATTATGTTAGCACAGCTGAAAAATTTTGTGCTGATTAAAGCAGCAATAAAACTGGCCTTCTTTAGACTGACCTCATTGTCCCATTTGAGTACACAAATACGATATAATGTGCAAGTCTGTGTGTGTGTAAAGGTTGCAGTGTGTGTTATGTTAAGTTTGAGGCCCTATTGCCTGTTTTGACTCCATATTGTCTCACTGGTCTTAAAATAACAGGAGAGAAGGCTATCACCACCAACCTGAACACATACAAGAGAGGGAGAGAGGTATGTTAGAACAGTCACTAATCTCTCCATCCAGTCCCTTCTGAAATGCACTAACGCCCAGGGATGACTGAACACCGATTGTGTAAGTTGAAGGATTGCTGAGAGCAACCTGAGCCACACTTCTGCCTCCATCTCCAACACTGGAATTAAATCAAACTTTGTGACACGTGCCGAATACAACAAGTGTGGACTTTACCGTGAAATGCTTACTTACAAGCCCTTAACCAACAGTGCAGTTCAAGAAGAAGAAAATATTTATCAAGTAGACTAAAATAAAAAAGTAATAATAAAAAATAACAATAAGAATAAGAATAACGAGGCTATATAAAGACGGGGCACCGGTACCGAGTCAGTGTGCAGGGGTACAGGCTAGTTGAGGAAATCTGTACATGCAGGTGGGGGTGAAGTGACTAGGTAACAAACAAACAGCGAGTAGCAGCAGTGTACAGCAGGGGGGGTAAATGTAAATTGTCCGGTGGCACTTTTTATGAATTGCTCAACAGTCTTATGGCTTGTGGATAGAAGTCTACAACTTGGGTGACTGGAGTCTTTGACAACGCCTATTAAGGTCCTGGATGGCAGGAAGCTTGGCCCCAGTGATGTACTGGGCCATTCGCACCACCTTCGGTAGCGCCTTACAGCAGTTGCCATACCAGGCGGTGATGCAGCTGGTGCAGCTGTAGAACCTTTTGAGGATCAAGGGGCCCATGCCAAATCTTTTCAGTCTGCTGAGGGAGAAAAGGTTTTGTCGTGCCCTCTTCAAGACTGTCTTGATGTGTTTGGACCATGATAGTTCGTTGGTGATGTAGATACCAAGGAACTTGAAGTTGAAACTCTCGACCCGCTCCACTACAGCCCGCCTGTTCGGCCCGTCTTTTCCTGTAGTAGACGATCAGCTCCTTTGTCTTGCTCACATTTAGGGAGAGGTCATTGTCCTGGCACCACACTGCCAGTTCTCTGACCTCCTCCCTATAGGCGGTCTCATCGTTGTCGGTGATCAGGCCTACCACTGTTGTGTCGTCAGCAAACTTAATGATGGTGTTGGAGTCGTGTTTGGCAACCAGTCGTGGGTGAACAGTGAATACAGGAGGGGACTAAGTACATTCTCACATAGGTGTTCCTTTTGTCCAAGTGAGAAAGGGCGGTGTGGAACGCGATTGAGATTGCTTCATCTATGGATCTGTTGGGGCGGTATGCAAATTGGAGTGGGTCTAGAGTGTCTGGGAGGATGCTGTTGATGTGAGCCATGACCAGCCTTTTAAAGCATGTCATCGCTACCGACGGGAGTGCCACAGGGCGGTAATCATTAAGGCAGGTTACCTTCGCTTCCTTGGGCACAGGGACTATGGTGGTCTGCTTGAAACATTTAGGTATTCCAGACTTGGTCAGGGAGAGGTTGAAAATGTCAGTGCAGACGCTTGACAGTTGGTCCGCGCATGCTCTGAGTACACGTCCTGGTAATCCGTCTGGCCAAGCTGCTTTGAGAATGTTGACCTGTTTAAAAGGTTTGTTCACATCGTCTACCGAGAGCGTTATCACACAGTCGTCCAGAACAGCTGGTGCTCTCGTGCATGTGTCAGTGTTGCTTGCCTCGAAGTGAGCATAAAAGGCATTGAGCTCGTCTGGTAGGCTCGCATCATTGGGCAGCTCGTGTCTGGGTTTTCAAGCCCTGCCACATTCGACGAGCCCTGCCACATCCGACGAGCGTCAGTGCCGGTGTAGTAGGATTCAATCTTAATCATGTATTGATGCTTTGCTTGTTTGTCTTCAGGGCATAGCGGGATTTCTTATAAACTGCCGCTCCTTGAAAGCGGCAGCTCTAGCCTTTAGCTCTATGCAGATGTTGCCTGTATTCCTTGGCTTCTGGTTGGGATATGTACGTACAGTCACTGTGTGGATGACTTCATCGATGCACTTACTGATGAAGCCGATGACTGAGGTTGTGTATTCCTTAATGCCATTGGATGAATCCCGGAACATATTCCAGTCTGTGCTAGCAAAACAGTCCTGTAGTGAAGCATCCACATCATCTGGTACTTCCGGCTTTAGGTTTTGCTTGTAAGCAGGAGGATATAATTGTGGTCAGATTTGCCAAATGGAGTACAGGGGAGAGCTTTGTATGCATCTCTGTGTGTGGAGTAAAGGTGGTCCAGGATTTTTTCCCCCCGTGTTTACACGTGACATACTGGTAAAAATTTGGTAAAACGGATTTAATTTTGCCTGCATTCAATTCCCCAGCCACTAGGAGCGCCGCTTCTGGGTGAGCATTTTCTTGTTTGCTTATGGCCTTATGCAGTTGGTTGAGAGAGGTCTGAGTGCCAGCTTCGCTTTGTGGTGGTAAATAGACGGCTACGAATACAGACGAGAACTCTTGGTAGATAGTATGGTTGACAGCTTATCATAAGGTACTCTACCTCAGGCGAGCAATACCTCAAGACTTCTTTAATATTAGACATCGCACACCAGCTGTTATTGAAAAATAGACACACACACCACCCCTCGTCTTACCAGAGGTAGCGTCTCTGTTCTGCCGGTGCATGGAAAATCCCGCTAGCTCTTTGTCCATTTCTTCATTCAGCCACGTCTCGATGAAACATAAGATGTTACAATTTTTAATGTCCCGTTCGTAGGATAATCCTAAAATCGTAGGTCAACAATTTATACGGAGACTTGATTACACACAGGTGGATTGTATTTATCATCATTAGTCATTTAGGTCAACATTGGATCATTCAGAGATCCTCACTGAATTTCTGGATAGAGTTTGTTCCACTAAAAGTGTAGGGGCTGAATAATTTTGCACGCCCAATTTTTCAGTTTTTGATTTGTTAAAAAAGTTTGAAATATCCAATAAATGTCGTTCCACTTCATGATTGTGTCCCACTTGTTGTTGATTCTTCACAAAAAAATACAGTTTTATATCTTTATGTTTGAAGCCTGAAATGTGGCAAAAGGTCGCAAAGTTCAAGGGGGCCGAATACTTTCGCAAGGCACTGTATATACACAAAAGTATGTGGACACCCATTCAAATTAGCGGACTCGGCTATTTCAGCAACACCAGTTGCTGACAGGTGTTTAAAATCGAGCACACTGCCATGCAATCTCCATAGACAAACATTGGCAGTAGAACGGCCTTACTGAAGAGCTGTGACATTCAGCGTAGCAGTCATAGGATGCCACGTTTCCAAATGTCTGCACTGCTAGAGCTGCCCCGGTCAACTGTAAGTGCTGTTATTGTGAAGTGGAAATGTCTAGGAACAACAACGGCTCAGTGGTAGACTTCACAAGCTCACAGAAAGGGACAAGCGAGTGACGAAGCGCGTAAAAAACCGTCTGTCCTTGGTTGCACACTGACTGCCAAGTTCCAAACTGCCTCTGGAAGCAACATCAGCACAATAACTGTTCGTAAGGAGCTTCATGAAATGTGTTTCCATGGCCGAGCAGCCACACGCAAGTCTAACAAGACCATGCAAAGTGCCAAGCGTCAGCTGGAGTGGTGGAAAGCACACCGCTATTGGACTCTGGAGCAGTGGAAACACGTTCTCTGGAGTAATGAATCACTAATGCTCTCGTGGCTGAATGGAAGCAAGTCCCCGCAGCAAAATTCCAACATCTAGTGGGAACCCTTCCCAGAAGAGTGGACGCTGGCCAGCAGGGATGTTCTTGTCCCATCGTGCTCTAGCGACTCCTGACACGATCACCAGGCGGACGGTATTTCCTCCGACATATTGGTGCAGCTGGCTTCTGGGTTAAATGGGTATTGTGTCAAGAAGCAGTGCGGTTTGGCTGGGTTGTGTTTCGGAGGACGGACGGCTCTCGACCTTCGCCTCTCCCGAGTCCGAATGGAAGTTGCAGCGATGGGACAAGACAGTAACTACCAAATGGATACCATGAAATTGGGGAGAAAAAGGAGACAAAAAATATAAGGAAAAAAGGGTGCGTGTTAAAAGGGGAAAGGGTTCCTGAACAACTCTCCCTGGGGTTACAGTATCCATGAAAAACAGCTTTTCGGGTTTCCCTAGTCCTGGAGAGCTAGACTTAAAGATGCAGCCCGGGTTCTAAAGCACAAAAAAATGTGCACTTTTAAAAAATTGTCAGTATGATATGTTATTATAAATAATAATCATAGCAGGACGTAACATCATACGAAACAGATGTAGTACTTAAATTAAATAAAAACATTTTGGCTCGTGAGCACCTCTCTCAAAATTACTGGCTGAAATTATATAAAAGTTTTACTTCCAGTCCTGGAGAGGAGATATCTCCTTCTGTGACAATCTGATTTCACCCCTAGAGTTTTTGGTCTATATTTCGGTGAGGATAGATGGTATGCTATGGTTCAGCTCAATCAAATAAAATGTCATTGGTAAAATACACGTTTAGCCGATGTTATTGCGGGTGTAGCGAAATGCTTGCGTTTCTAGCTCCAACAGTACAAATCAAATCAAATTTTATTTGTCACATACACATGGTTAGCAGATGTTAATGCGAGTGTAGCGAAATGCTTGTGCTTCTAGTTCCGACAATGCAGTAATAACCAACGAGCAATCTAACCTAACAATTCCAAAACTACTACCTTATACACACAAGTGTAAAGGGACCCAAGTTAAACAATTTAAAGGCAATGCTACCAAATACTAATTGAGTGTATGTAAACTTCTGACCCACTGGGAATTTGACAAAATAAATAAAAGCTGAAATAAATCACTACTATTATTCGGACATTTCACATTCTTCAAAAAAAGTGGGGATCCTAACTGACCTATGACAGGGAATTTTTACTAGGATTAAATGTCAGGAATTGTGAAACACTGAGTTTAAATGTATTTTGCTAAGATGTATGTAAACTTCCGACATCAACTGTACATAAGAGATGAGTACTGCAAAATATGTAAACATTATTTAAGTGGCCAGTGATTTCAAGTCTATTTGTATGAATTGAGGATCAGCGAAGTGGAAGTGTTCTTTGGGCCTTGAGCTTAAGGATGAGCTTGGAGGGTACCGTGGTGTTGAATGCTGAGCTATAGCCAATGAACAGCATTCTTACATGGGTATTCCTCTTGTCCAGATGGGATAGGGCAGTGTGCAGTGTGATGGCGATTGCATCGTCTATGGATCTATTGGGGTGGTAAACAAATTGAAATGGTTTAGGGTATCAGGTAAGGTAGAGGTGATATGATCCTTGACTAGTTTCTCAAAGCACTTCATGATGACGGAAGTGAGTGGTATGAGGCAATAGTTATTTAGTTCAGTTACCTTTGCTTTCTTGGTACAGGAACAATGGTGGCCATCTTGAAGCATGTGGGGACAGCAAACTGGGATAGGGAGAGATTGAATATGTCCGTAAACATACCCACCAGCGGGTCTGCGCATGCTCTGATGCGGCTAGTGATGCCGTGCGGGCCAGCAGCCTTGCGAGGGTTAACACGCTTAAAATGTCTTACGTTGGCCAAAGAGAAGGAAAGCCCACATTCACTGGTAGCGGGCCGCTTCTATGGCACTGTGTTGTCCTCAAAGCAGGCGAAGGTGTTTAGTTTGTCCGGAAGCAAGATGTCGGTGTCCGTAAGTAGGCTGGTTCTCTCTTTGTTGTCCGTGATTGTCTGTAGACCCTGCCACATACGTCTTGTGTTGAATTGCGACTCCACTTTGTCTCTATACTAACGTTTTGCCTGTTTGATTGCATTGCGGAGGAGGGAACAACTACACTGTTTGTATGGTTTTAATAGTCAGAGTGGGAACAACATTTCCTATACACTTCATGAGAAACTCAGTCACTGTATCAGTGTATTCATCAATGTTATTCTCAGAGGATACACGGAACATATCCCAGTCAACATGATCAAAACAATTTGAAGTGTGGATTCCGATTGGTCAGCCCAACGTTGAATAGTCGTTAGCACGGGTACTTACTGTTTGAGTTTCTGCCTATAGGAAGGGAGGAGCAAAATGTGGTCGTGATTAGATTTGCCGAAGGGAGGGAAGGGGTGGGCTATGTAGGCATCTCGGAAGTTGGAGTTGCAGTGGTCAAGTGTTTTAGCAGCGCGAATTACTACAGTCAATGTGTTGATAGAACTTCGGCAGCGGTTTCCTAAAAAAAGGTTTTGTTAAAATCCCCAGCAAAAACAAATACGGCCTCAGGATGTGTGGTTTCCAGCTTGTATAAAGTCCAGTGAAGGTCTTTGAGGGCCGTCGTGGTATCGGCTTGAGGGGGAATATACACGGCTGTGACTATAACCGAAGATAATTCTCTCTCCGGAGGTAACACGGCCGGTATTTGATTGTGAGATATTGTAGGTCGGGTGAACAAAAGGACTTGAGTTCCTGTATGTTATCACAATCATAGTTAATCATGAAACATACACCCCCGCGCTCCTTCTTCCCAGAGAGATATTTATTCCTGTCTGAGCGATGAACTGAGAAGCCAAATGCAATGTTACCGTGAAACAGAGTGCGTTACAAGTCCTGATGTGTCATTGGAAGGAAATTCTTCCAGAGAAGTACACTCTGAATACCTCTTCTCCTCTGGCGATGTTTTGGATCAACCTCTGGAATCAGTTAAACTGCCTTGGGGGATACGAACAAAGGATCCAATTCAAGAAAGTCGTATTCCTGGTCATAATGCTGGTGAGTTACCGTCACTCTGATATCCAAAAGTTATTCCCGGCTGTAAGTAATTACACCCAAAAAATTCTGGCCTAATAACCTAAGAAATAACACATACAGTCTTGGCCAAAAGTTTAGAATGACACAATTCTTAATTTTCACAAAGTCTGCTGCCTCAGTTTGTATGATGGCAATTTGCATATACTCCAGAATGTTATGAAAAGTGATCAGAAGAATTGCAATTAATTGCAAAGTCCCTCTTTGCCATGCAAATTAACTGAAACCCCCCCAAAAAACATTTGCACTACATTTCAGCCCTGCCACAAAAGGACCAGCTGACATGTCAGTGATTCTCTCGTTAACACAGGTGTGGGTGTTGACGAAGACAAGACTGGAGAGCACTCTGTCATGCTGGATGAGTTCGAATAACAGACTGGAAGCTTCAAAAGGAGGGTGGTGCTTGGAATCATTGTTCTTCCTCTGTCAACCATGGTTACCTGCAAGGAAACACGTGCCGTCATCATTGCGTTGCACAAAAAGGACTTCACAGGCAAAGATATTGCTGCCAGTAAGATTGCACCCAAATCAACCATTTATCGGATCCTCAACAACTCCAAGGAGAGTGGTTCAATTGTGAAGAAGGCTTCAGGGCACTCAAGAAAGTCCAGCAAGCGCCAGGACCGTCTCCTAAAGTTGATCCAGCTGCGAGATCGGGGCACCACCAGTACAGAGCTTGCTCAGGAATGGCAGCAGGCAGGTGTGAGTGCATCTGCACGTACAGTGAGGCGAAGACTTTTGGAGGATGGTCTGGTGTCAAGGGCGGCAAAGAAGCCACTTCTCTCCAGGAAAAACATCAGGGACAGACTGATATTCTGCAAAAGGTACAGGGATTGGACTGCTGAGGACTGGGGTAAAGTCATTATCTCTGATAAATCCCCTTTCCGATTGTTTGGGGCATCCATAAAAAAAGCGGGGTCAAGAAGGGTCAACACTGCAAAAATTGACTCTCTGCATCAACTTCATGTAATTGTCAATAAAAGCCTTTGACTCCGTATGAAACACGTGTAATTATACTTCAGTATTCCATAGCAACACATGACAAAAATATCTAAAGACACTGAAGCAGCAAACTATGTGGAAATTAATATTTGTGTCATTCTCAACTTTTGGCCATGACTTTACAAAAACAAAATACTGTAAAGTTGCCTAGGAGCTAGAAGCACAGCTCCCCTTTCTGTCAGTGCCATTTCTGGCTATTCTACAGTTAACCATTTAAATGTAATGACAAAATGTTGATTTTCACCTAAATAGACATACCCAAAAGTAACTGCTATTCATGTGTAATTACATGATTCTGACATGCCAAAACTTGGTATATTTGGAAAGAAGACATCTGGGAGATGCGGAAATGGTCAAAAGATAGGAGTTACATAGTTCAGAAAACACAAGATCACACACACACACAAAATAACCGTTTTTTATTTTGAAAGTCATCTTTCAATGACAATCTATTAGTGAATTGATTCCCAGAGCTGGAAACACATTAAATGGCTTCCACAACATGTGAACAATCAGGGAAAAAAATGATTGATAGACCTAACAAATAAAAATGGACAGATGGTTTTAGTAAGTGGTGTTAGGTGTGGTCACGGGACGTTTCGAAGTGTCCCTAAACCTCTCCAAAGTGGCATATGTCGGTATTTTCTTCTTGAACTGCCCTGTTGTTTAAGGGCTTGTAAGCAAGCATTTCACAGTAAAGTCCACACTTGTTGTATTTGGCGCATGTGACAAAAAGTTTGATTTGATTTTGATATGTCTGTAAATTAGACAATTCCAGTGCAATTACATATTTGCAATCCCTAAATGCTATTTGTTCAGCATAAAAATTAAATTTCTACCATATCAACCAGGGTACATTCAAGTGTCCTTTCACTTCTCCAAAGTGTCCAAATGTGGTAATTGCACTGTTTTTGCACACTGGATGTGCCTAAAAGTTATTGTTCGCTATAAAAACAAAATCTCCACAACACCAACATCTCTCAAACATTGTGGTAGTGTCGGGGGACATCCAAGTGTTTTTCAACCTTCCAACGTGCCTGAAAGTTTAGCCTAGGCATATCCAATGTATTGGTCCCACATACAAATTTACAAAAACAATATAAAAGCAACAGATACACAGTGCCAGTCAAAACTTGACACACCTACTCATTCCAGGATTTTGCTTTATTTTTTAATAGTAAAATAATAGTGAAGACATCAAAACTATGAAATAACACATATGGAATCATGTAGTAACAAAAACAATTTTATATTTGAGATTCTACAAAGTAGCCACCCTTTGCCTTGATGACAGCCTTGCACATTTTACATTCTCTCCACCAACTCCATGAGGTAGTCACATGGAATGCATTTCAATTAACAGGCGTGCCTTGTTAAAAGTTAAGGGAAAAAAATCCACAAATTAATGCATTTGAGCCAATACTTTGTGACAAGGTAGGGGTGGTATACAGAAGATAGCCCTGTTTGGTAAAGACCAAGTCCATATTATGGCAAGAATAGCTCAAATAATCAAAGAGAAACGACAGTCCATTATTTTAAGACATGAAGGTCAGTCAAACCGGAACATTTCAAGAACTTGCAGTCACAAAAACCATTGAGCGCTATGATGAAACTGGCTCTCATGAGGACCGCCACAGGAAAGGAAGACCCAGAGTTACCTCTGCTGCAGAGGATAAGTTCATTAAAGTTACCAGCCTAAGAAATTGCAGGCCAAATAAATGCTTCCCAGAGTTCAAGTAACAGACACATCTCAACATTAACTGTTCAGAGGAGAATGCGTGAATCAGGCCTTCATGGTCAAATTGCTGCAAAGAAACCACTACTAAAGGACAACAATAAAAATAAGAGACTTGCTTGGGCCAAAAAACACAAGCAATGAACATTAGACCAGTAGAAATCTGTCCTTCGGTCTGATGAGTCAAAATGTGTGATTTTTGGTTCCAACTGCCGTGTCATTGTGAGACACGAAGTAGGTGAACGGATGATCTACGCATGTGTGGTTCCCACCGTGAAGCATGGAGGTGGTGGTGTGATGGTGCCACTGTCTGTGATTTATTTAGAATTCAAGGCACACTTAACCAGCATGGCTACCACAGCATTCTGCAGCAATATGCCATCCTATCTGGTTTGCACTTAGTGGGACTATCATTCGTGTTTCAAAGGGATAATGACCCAACACATCTCTAGGCTGTGTAAGGGCTATTTGTCCAAAAAGGAGAGTGATGGAGTGCTGCATCAGATGACCTGGACTCCATAATCACCCAACCTCAATCTAATTGAAATGGTTTGGGATTAGTTGGACGGCAGAGTGAAGGAAAAGCAGCCAACAAGTGCTCAGCATATGTGGGAACTTCAAGACTGTTGGAAAATCATTCCAGGTGAAGCTGGTTGAAAGAATGCCAACAGTGTGCAAAGCTGTCATCAAGGCAAAGGGTGGCTACTTTGAATAATCTCAAATATAACATTAGTTTGATTTGTTTAACACTTTTTTGGTTAATACATGTTTCTATATGTGTTATTTCATAATTTTGATGTGTTCACTATTATTCTACAATGTAGAAAATTGTACAAATAAAGAAAGCCCTTGACTGAGTAGGTGTGTCCAAACGATTTACTGGTACTGTAGATAAAAAACGAACTTTGTTACACACGTGTCCTTCACAAAAAAAGGTGCAAAATAGAAATAAGCTTTACTATTTACCAATGGCAGTCGTGTTCGTTTTACATCCCAGGTGTAGATGATTAGATTTCACTTTCACCGTAGCTTGTGCATGTCATGAGTCTTTGAAGCAGTCCCTCTCTACCAGGAAACAAAAAGCGATCTGGCATTTTACCCTCCAGATTGTCCTTTTGTCATGTGTGTTAGATAGTGGCACTCACCTTGAGTGGGTGGTCTTGTGATGGTTATGAGGTTGCTTTGGGCCCCCAAATCAGCTATTTCCAACACCAGCTGCTCTCGGAAGGCCAACTGGGAAAGAGGAGCTTGACCTTTTGCTTTGGCCATATACTTGTGGAGAATGAAAGTATTTACTGTAGCAATGTCCACAAAGTGTAAAAAAATAATAATTCTACCACTTCCTGGTCTTGTGGAGGACCTGGTAGTAGCCTATCAGAACATCAGATAGGTCGACACCCCCCATGATAGCATTGTAGTCCTTCACAGAAACAGGATTTGAGATATTCTTCCTTTTTCACCCTCCTTGAGACATGGTTGTTATTGAATGCCTTATGCTGTGTGGTGAATATGGTTACTTCGCTAGTGATCTTCCATTTCACAAAAAGCAGCTTGTTAGTCCAGATCGACAGTATGGTCCCCCTCTCCGCTGTCTTTGTCATGTCGTTTACCTTGGTGTTGGAGAAACCGATTCTGTTAGGATGAATGGTGCCACAAGACACTATTTTCTTTTTCAAGAGGTCTATTAAAAGTGGATGTGGAACCATCAGATGGGGTGGTTGACATAGCAGAGTGGGTGAAGACGTTGACCGGCGGGGCGCTTGCTGGGGAGGGATGGTGCCCAAATGTCATCCTCCATATCCTCTGATTCCTCCACTCTGTTGTGAATTAAATAAATGTATATATTGTTGAAGACACAGAATTACAGTTGACTATATTTGCAAAATATTACTGTAAACACACTAAGCCTAAACTGTATCTATACAGTGACTCACATAGGTGTGAAGCACACACAATGCAAACAGTGAGAACCACAAATAAACAACGGCTAGGAGAGTTTAGTGGCCTCTCCAAAGTTACAAGGATGAAACTTAGAACAGTGAACTAATATGAAACATAGAAATTACTTGTTACATAGGCCTATGTAAACTAAATCCAAAGCACAAATAGCAGATCCAAAGCACAAATAGCAGAATACATTTAATTTTTTATAAGTTTAGTAAATTATCGATATAGTCATGAAAATAATTTACTTACAGAGCTAAAAGTGGATCCAATCCTTCTAGAAAGCAATCTTCCTCGGCTGAGTCGAAATAATCGCTGCCCAAATCGCTCCCCTGATCCGAGATCGGTATACATAGCAGCCTTTTTTCTAGCTTCCTGTTCGATATTCTTAGTCTCCCCCCCTTTTTTCTTCCTTGAGAAGCGATATTTTATGCTAAAGCGATGAAATTATAGAGATTAAATCTGTTTACAATGTAATGTAGCGTGCTTGGTGTGTCTCGTCTCTGAGCCAGGTAGCAATAGTTTGCATTACGCATAAAATGTTCTAGGCCTTGCTTTGTCCACCCAGGCCAACTGCATATTCCTGAAAAGCTTATCCCATTGGCTACAAGACTGTCAAGGTGCCATTAGTAGCCAATACCCTGTGTAATGGATGCCTACGGCGTGTAAGCAGGCAACGTCATATTTTTTGATGAGCAAAGAGTCACTTGGTGGACATTCTATGTTGCCATTAAGTCATTTATCATGAGATAACATTGGCAATAGGCTAGATTTGTTCCTACCAACCTAAGTATTATTTTTATACCCCCAATGTAGCTATAGCTCAAACACAGACCAAATGGAAGCTTATGTTGTTTGATGTTTGCTAAAAACATTGTGTAAAATAAACATTTTGACTCTCGGGACTGGTGATCAATAACAGTAGGTCACAGGCAAACAAATAAGACATAATCATGATCTGCAGAGTCCCGGCTCTCGTTGTGAATCGATGTATTCTGTGTTTATTTTGTTTATGCTCCACAGCGCTAACAGGAATGTAGGTAGCAGCTATCTTGAAATTAGGTCATTGGCTTGGCCTGCCCTTATACATTAGTATGCCCATATAATGTAGTAAGTCAAATCAAAGTTTATTTGTCACGTGCACCGAATACAACAGGTGTAGACTTTACAGTGAAATGCTTACTTACAGGCTCTAACCAATAGTGCAAAAAAGGTATTAGGTGAACAATAGGTAAGTAAAGAAATAGAACAGCAGCAAAAAGACGGGCTATATACAGTAGCGAGGCTACATACAGACACCGGTTAGTCAGGCAGATTGAGGCCACACCAAAGATTTTAACATTCCGATTTCAAGTTTTCATAACAATCGGTAATCTGCCTTTTTGGACGTTGATTATGGCCGATTACATTGCAATCCATGAGGAAACTGCGTGGCAGGCCACCTGTTACAGCAGTGTAGCGTCAAAATGACCTTGTGGCTGCAAGGAGCCAAGATAAGTTGCTAGCAAGCATTAAACTTATCGTATAAAAAAAACAATCAATCTTCACAAAATCACTAGTTAACCACCCATGGTTGATGATATTACTGGGTTAACTAGCTTGTCCTGCTTTGCATATAATCAATGCGGTGCCTGTTAATTTATCATCGAATCACACTTCAACTTCGCCAAACGGGAGATGATTTAACAAAAGCGCATTCGTGAAAAAAGCACGTAAATTGCACAAATCTACCTACCCATAAACATCAATGCCTTTCTTAAAATCAACACACAGAGTATATTTTTTTAAACCTGCATATTTGGTTAAAATAAATGTTAGCAGGCAATGTTAACTAGGGAAATTTTGTCACTTCTCTTGCGTTCAGTGCAAGCCGAGTCAGGGTATATGCAACAGTTTGGGCCGTCTGGCTCATTGCAAACTGTGTTTCTTCCTAACAAAGACCGTAATTAATTTGCCAGAATTGTACATAATTATGACATAACCTGTTGCGACTCTAGGTGGAGTATTTTCATTTTTGGGAGAAAAAAAAAGTTCCCGTTTTAAAACGGGATATCTTGTCAGGACAAGATGCTAGAATATGCATATAATTGACAGCTTAGGATAGAAAACACTCTAACGTTTCCAAAACTGTAAAGATAATGTCTGTGAGTATAACAGAACTGATGTTGCAGGCGAAAGCCTGAGAAAAATCCAATCCGGAAGTGCCCCATATTTTGAAAGCGCTGCGTTACAATGAGTCCCTATTGAGCTGTGCATGTGCTATCAACCAGATTACGCTTTCTACGTATTCCCCAAGGTGTCTACAGCATTGTGACGTAGTTTTATGCATTTATGTTGAAGAATAGCCGTAGGCGGCTACATTGCGCAAGTGGTCACCTGATGCCCCCAGAGAAATTCTTGTGTAAAATACAGAGGTAGCCATTACTCCAATCGGTCCTACTGAAAAACTAATTGTCCCGGTGGATATATTATCGAATAGATATTTGAAAAACACCTTGAGGATTGATTATAAACAACGTTTGCTATGTTTCTGTCGATATTATGGAGCTAATTTTGAATATTTTTCACCGTTTTCGTGACTGCAATTTCCAGGTGATTTCTCAGCCAAACGTGAAGAACAAACGGAGCTATTTTGCTAACAAAAATAATATTTTTGGAAAAAAGGAACATTTGCTATCTAACTGGGAGTCTCGTGAGTGAAAACATCCAAAGCTCATCAAAGGTAAACTATTTAATTTGATTGCTTTTCTGATTTCCGTGACCAAGTTACCTGCTGCTAGCTGGACAAAATGCTATGCTATCGATAAACTTACACAAATGCTTGTCTAGCTTTGGCTGTAAAGCATATTTTGAAAATATGAGATGACAGGGTGATTAACAAAAGGCTAAGCTGTGTCTCAATATATTTCATTTGTGATTTCCATGAATAGGAATATTTATGTCCGCTGCGTTATGCTAATTAGTGTCAGGCGATGATTACGCTCCTGCATGCGGGATGGGGTATATGCAACAGTTTGGGCTGTCTGGCTCATTGCAAACTGTGTTTCTTCCTAACAAAGACCGTAATTAATTTGCCAGAATTGTACATAATTATGACAAAACATTGATGGTTGTTCAATGTAACAGCAATATTTAGACTTAGGGTTTCCACCCGTTCGACAAAATATGGAACGGTACTTCACTGAAAGAATAAACGTTTTGTTTTCGAAATGATAGTCATTAATATGGTCAAATCCGGAAACTAAAGGCTCGTATTTCTGTGTGTTTATTATAATTAAATCTATGATTTGATATTTGATAGAGCAGTCTGAGTGGTGGTAGGCAGCGGCAGGCTCGTAAGCATTTATTCAAACAGCACTTTACTGCGTTTGCGAGCAGCTCTTAGCAATCGATGCTTGAAGCACAGCGCTGTTAATGACTTCAAGCCTATCAACTCCTGAGATTAGACTGGCAATACTAAAGTGCCTATAAGAACATCCAATAGTCAAAGGTGTATGAAATACAAATGGTATAGAGAAATAGTTGACGCATCATAATTCCTATAATAACAACCTAAAACTTCTTAACTGGGAATATTGAACCACCAGCTTTCATATGTTCTCATGTTCTGAGCAAGGAACTTAAACGGTAGCCTTTTTTACATGGCACATATTGCACTTTTACTTTCTTCTCCAAGACTGTTTTTGCAATATTTAAACAAAATTGAACATTTCATTATTTATTTGAGACTAAATAGATTTGATGTTTTATGTTAAAATTAAAGGGTTCATTGTTCATTCAGTATTGTTGTAATTGTCATTACAAATATATATTAAAAAACGGCTGATTAATCGGTATTGGCTTTTTTTGGTCCTCCAAAAATTGGTATCGGCGTTGAAAAATCATAATCGGTCGACCTCTAGCCTCAATCCCAAAACACAGAAAGGAAACAAAAAAAACAACAACGTTAGCTACAACTGTAGCATAGTTACGCATGGATGGTGATGAAATACTGTAGCCTCTCTCTCCCCCTCGCTCACTCTGTCACACACATTCCAGCAACAGTGTTTTATCAGGGCTGTGTTGGGGCCTGTCTGCAGCGGTAGTGCCAGTGTGTTAACACACCATTAATCGCTATGAGATACATCACACTGCTCAGAGTTGGAGCGCACACACACAACTCATCATTCACTGTCCCTTATAACCACACAACAGACATCCCACACAGTCGATACACACACCGCCAGACACCACACACAGACAGCTATGTTAGTACAGCAGCCTTACTTGCAAAAATTATAAGAACAATAACAGAGAGGCAGTATGTGATGCATGTTCCTGCGTGCATGTGACTGACTCACCGTCCTGGAGCCGGGTGAGAGGACTCCAGGAGAAAGGTAGGGGTTACCAAGGTTCCCCAAGTGGCCCAGGTTGGCTAGGTTACCCAGGTCAGGGATCATCAGTAAGGGATAGCCAGCGTACAGAGATGCCTTGAACAACCCACTGTCGTGTTGCTGTCTCCTCAGAGCTGGGAGAGAGAGGGAGAGAGAGAAACTGTATATAGACATAATGACATTTGAAATGTCTTTATTCTTTTGGAACTTCTGAGAGTGTGTTGTTTACTGTTAATTTCCATTTATTTCACTTTTGTTTATTATCTACTTCTCTTGCTTTGGCAATGTTAACATATGTTTCCCATGCCAATAGAGAGCCTAAATTGGATTGAAAAAATTGAGACTGAGATAACTTCAACAACCATTGACCAACTGCCTCCTCATAGCTGGGGGATAGACTAGGGATGGGTTGTTGTCAATATATTATAATCTGTTTAGTTGCTTTGTTAGCATGTAAGACAGTGACATCTCTTGTTAACAGGGCTCATTGAATTGGGAGAGATGGGTGAGGGGGGAAATGAGGCTGGAGAGAGGAGGATTCTGGAGGAAGAACTGAGCGGTTTCCACTAGATGTTCCAGCTGCAAAGTCATAATTGGCAATAACGCAAAAATTCATATAAACAAAAATTAGCTTTTTGTTCTCAATTTAAGTTTAGGCATTCGGGTTTGCAGTGTGTTTAAAATCAGATTGTATGACTGTGCCAGCTAGTGACCACTCTGCAGAGCTGCCGCCAAGGCAAGAATGCTTGTGGTTGTTGATTTATTGCTATATGTTCTGTGTTTCTTGTAAGGGGTGTAAGATGACCTAACTGTTTCAACACTGCTTTTTTTTTTTAATGAATTGAGAAATAAAGGAATGGACTGGGAGGGAGAGATAAAGGAGAGGATATAAAGAAAAGTGGGGGGAGGGGGGCACTCATATGAAGGATAAAAGTGAGAGTTACAGGTATACAGTGTTATAGTTTTACTATGAGTCTGTCGTGTTTTACCTTCTGCAACGAACTCTCTCTGTCTGACATAACTCTCCCAATCCGGTATGTGATGCTGGGGACGTCTATGACTGACTGCCTGCTGACAAACACACACAAACGTTGTTTGCCAAAAAACACTGGAGATTGGTGGCTAGAAGAAAAAGGTTAGTACCGTAGTTGTTTATATAGTGATTCAATCGTCTGTCCCTAGCTGGCTAGCTAGTAAAGTTAGCTACCTCGGAGTCAGACGAACTGCTGTTGTTCTCCGTCTCGTTGACCAGTGAAGACTTGACATCGTCCAGGTCCCGCTCAGAGGACACATTCTCGGCGGTCTTTTCCTCCTGCTCCCCCTCGTCTTTAAACGAGATCAACTCATCGTTGGCTCCCAAATCATCTCCTCCTCCTCCGTCCAGCTGCGGCATCTTGAATTTCTAAAAACACACTCACTGTTGTCTTGCCGTGGAAGTGATATCGTACCCACCGAGTTTCAAAACACCCTGCTAACGTTAGCTAGCTAGTACACTGTATTATTTGGATTTCCACGATTTCCAGTGGTAGTAACGAGATTAGCCATGAACAACGAGTGAACGACGAGTTGTTGCAAACTTTGCAAAAATAAGCATCCAACGACTGTTCATTGTTAGCTAGCTAACGTTAGTTAGCCATGCTAAGCTAACTAGTTAACTAGCTAGTCGATTCCTGGAGTTGTTCCACTCGTTTCTTGTCGCGTCTTTTATTTTGGGCTAGAAAAACTAGCTAACGTTACAACCCACATCGACGACCCCACGAATAACCGTATACTGATGTAAAAACAACTAGCAATCTCTTAAAACTGAAAGGGAAAACGAAAACAATGGAAAGCTGTACGTCGCAGAAGTTTAAAACACGCACGCACATAAGTTGTCCTCCTGCACATACGTTCTCCTCCTACTTAACGTTAGCCTCCCGAGTAAAATCAGCCCGAAGAAAAGTCAGCTCACAAGCCTACTTTCTTAATTATTTTGTCGTCCATTATCCTTCAAAAATAGAAAATTCAACCCTTGCGAGTTTGAGAAAAAGTTAGTCGCTGGTTGTGTGCGTGTATATGGTCGCATGGGAAATAATACAAGTCGCTTGGTGTTTCTGAGGTGGAGTGGAAGGAAGAGCTAGGCCGCCGCCGGGAGACTGGGGGTGGGGGAGGAGGGAAAACGGGAGACTGGAGGAAGAAAGTGAGGAGGGAAGACGGGAGACAGGAGGAAGAAAGTGGGGAGGGAAGACGTTTGGGCAGAGTAATTCCAGTCCAGCTATCAATGATGTATGTGTCAATGGTGCCAGGAGTTTTTCCCATCTGATTTCTGGCGCTAAAAAATGATATTGGTCAGGGGGAAAGTATATCTTTGCATTGTCTGGATTCCCAGCCAGATCACCCGTGAGTGGTCTAAGGCACTGCATCTCAGTGCATTACAGTCCCTGGTTCAAATCCAGGCTGTATCACATCAGGCTGTGATTGGGAGTCCCATAGGGTGGCACACAATTAAAAATACAAATCAGTTTGCCTCCGCACTGAATATCGCTCAGTTTTACTGTTGTTTCACCACACTGAATTATATTGGATTCCAGCTGGCTTCATGTGCATATTCATAGGAGAGAACTGAATGATGTAATGGTAGGCTAATGATTATGATGAAGATAATGGTGTTGATAATGCCCGCTCTCCTTCTCTCTTTAATCTTTGTGTGTGTACTTTAGTCTGTGAGACTGTAACCCGAGCCCTCCCTTGGTCTGTTATCTGTTACACCCCCCCCCCCCCCCCCCCCCCCCCCCCCCCCCCCCCCCATATATGTTTATGTGACTGCAGGTCCTTGCTACAAAATTGACACTCAACCCTCTAGCAAACCACAGGCATTTCCAAGCTAACATAATACTATTGCACAATAGTGTGTTTGTGCATGTGTGTGTAGTGCAAACGTGTGTGTGATGGGGGTGTTGGGAATGATGAGTGTCATGCCCCCCTCCCTCATAATAAAACCACCCACCAACGAGCAAAGGAGACAAGGGATTAGACTGCATCTGAAATAGTGTGTGTGTGTGAGTGTATTTGTGTCTATGCCTCCATGTCTGTCTGTGTGCATTGGTGAAAAGGAATTCCCTCTTTTGTTCCTGAGAAAGCTAGTGTATGTTCAGTATGTGTGTGTGTGTGTTTGTGTATGTGTGTGTGTGTGTGTTTGTGTATGTGTGTGCATGTGTAAAAGAGGAAGCTGGAGGGTGCTCATCTACACACAGAGAGAGAGAGCATGCAAGAGAGAGAGAGAGAGAGGGTTGGCAGGGATAGAAAAGGAGGGAGAGAGGGAACTGCTCACCAACAGCAAAGAGATAATGAGATAGAAAGAGAGTATGTGATAGGATAGAGAAAGAGTGGAGATCTACTTATCAACAAGGCTGATGTTTGTGAACCTTCTGTAGTCTAACCAGCAATCACCCTCAGTCCTTTTACAGTAGACTCTTCCACCACCTGAATAGTTAGCAGGAAGCATTTAGTCTGCCAACCTGCTTGTACTGAAGAACTTGCGGTACTGCAGCACCAATCTAAAAAATTTGACTTTTCCGGTTCTGCCCTGACCGGTTTCTTTCACTCCCTCTCTCACACACACACACACACACACACACACACACACACACACACACACACACACACACGCACACACACACACACGTGCACGCACACACACACACACTGCCCCGACAAGTTTCAGAGGGGTGTGTGTGTAGTAGTTCCTTCATACTGGATCAGCTCGGACAGCCTGTGTGTGTTAGCGGTCCTCTTTCGATTCTCTAGGTAGAATATTTGAATCTTACTTTGACACAGAGAGGAGACCATTATTTTTCCGATTTGGTCCTGATCCATCCCAGTTTTGACAAAGCTGAAAGAATCCCCTTGGTACAAGACTCGCTTGTCATTGGAAGTTCTGCCTTTACCCATTAGAGTGCTCTTTCATCATTCAGTATATCTCAGCTACTCCAACTGAAGAGACCATTTCTTATTTCCTGGATAAAGTTTTGGTGCTGCGTTTTCTTTGACGCAGTGGATGCCACGGCACAGATAGACACACAGGAGAATGTCGGTGAATCTAAGTAAAAACGGAGCAGCACTCACGGCCGCGTATAAAGAAGTGGTGGATGTGAAGTCTGATACCAACTGGTGAGCAAGAACTGAGAGAAGGATTAGATCAGTTGATTTGGTATCACAGTTGTATCTGTATGTGTGTGTTTGTGATTCAGCAATGACAAGAGAGAGAGAATCTTCCAGTTGTTTTTCTGTCTGTCTACAGGACTCTGTTCACCTATGAGGGGAACACCAATGACATCCGCCTGGCAGAGAAGGGAGGTGAGTGTGGGTCTGCAATATAAGTTGTTTGTGCATGTGTGTAATGGGGGGGGGTTCAGGGAATTTGTTGTATGATAACTGAAAACTGATGATACACCATACCATGTAGGCTTTAGTTTAGCTGGCTGACATGGTCATCAGTAACGTTGACGACCCACATTCGATTTGTGTGTTTGTGTATCTGTATGTAGACGGCGGTCTGGAGGAGATGGTGGAGGAGTTGAGCAGTGGGAAGGTGATGTATGCCTTCTGTCGTGTCAAGGACCCCAACTCTGGCCTGTGTAAATATGTCCTCATCAACTGGGTAAGTAGCACACACACACACACACACACACACACACACACACACACACACACACACCACCCTCGAAGCATAACGATCAATAGAGACCTTTGTCAAATCAGCCATTCACCTTTGTGTGTGTGTGTTTTAGACAGGTGAAGGGGTAAAGGACTCTCGGAAAGGACAGTGCGCCAACCATGTCATTTCCATGGGTAACTTCCTAAGGGTGAGTTTTACCTGCATTAAAGAGAGAGATGCTCCAAAATGTTAATTCTCTAAATTTGCGCTGTGTAGACTCTCTCTCTGACCAATCTCTTTCCTGCAGGGTGCCCATGTGACCATCAATGCACGGGGAGAGGATGACGTGGAGCCAGAGAGCATCATGGGTAAAGTGGCCAAGGCGTCGGGGGCCAACTTTAACTTTCGCAAAGAGACACAGAAATACAGCGATGTACCCAGTGGACCTGTGGTGAGAACACACACACACTCATGCACACACAAGCATACACACACACACACACAGAGTAATGTGTTGTTGTGTTTCAGGGGTCGGTGTACAGGAAGACTAATGCTGTGGATGAGATTCTGCAAACCAAAGAGACACAGAAATATGACATACCCAGAGGGCCTGTGGTGAGAACACACACACACACACACACACACACACACACACACACACACACACACACACACACACACACACACACACACACACACACACACACACACACACACAGTGTAGTTATTCCCTCCTCAAGTCAATCAAACAGGCAAAACGTCAGTGTAGAGACAAAGTGGAGTTGCAATTCAACGTCTCAGACACGAGACATATGTGGCAGGGTCTACAGACAATCACGGACTACAAAAGGAAAACCAGTCACGGACACCGACCTCTTATTTCCGGACAAGCTAAACACCTTCTTTGCCCGCTTTGCGGATAACACAGTGCCACCGACGCGGCCCGCGACCAAGGACTGTGGGCTCTCCTTCTCGGTGGTCGTCTCGAGTAAGACATTAAAGCGTGTTATCCCTCACAAGGCTGCTGGCCCAGACGGCATCCCTAGCCGCGTCATCAGAGCATACGCAGACCAGCTGGCTGGTGTGTTAACGGACATGTTCAATCTCTCCATATCCCAGTCTGCTGTCCCCACATACTTCAAGATGGGCACCATTGTTCCTGTACCCAAGAAAGCAAAGGTAACTGGACTAAATGACTATTGCCCCTTAGCTGTCACTTCTGTCATCATGAAGTGCTTTAAGAGGCTAGTTAAGGATCATATCACCTCTACCTTACCTGTCACCTTAGACCCACTTCAGTTTGCATACTGCCCCAATAGATCCACAGATGATTCAATCGCCATCACACTGCACACTGCCCTATCCCATCTGGACAAGAGGAATACCTATGTAAGAATGCTGTTCATTGACTATAGCTCAGCATTCAACACCATAGTACACTCCAAGCTCACCATTAAGCTTGAGGCCCAGGGTCTGAACCCCACCCTGTGCAACTGGGACCTGGACTTCCTGGCGGGCCGCTCCCAGGTGGTGAAGGTAGGAAACAACACATCCACTTTGCTGATCCTCATAACTGGAGCCCCACAAGGGTGCCAGCTCAGCCCTCTCCTGTACTCCCTGTTCACCCATGACTGCGTGGCCAAGCTCGCCTCCAACTCAATAATCAAGTTAGCAGATGACACAACAGTAGCAGGCTTGATTACCAACAATGATGAGACAGCCTACAGGGAGGAGATGAGGGCTCTGGGAGTGTGGTGCCAGGAAAATAACCTCTCACTCAATGTCAACAAAACAAAGGAGATGATCGTGGACTTCAGGAAACAGCAGAGGGAACATCCCCCTATCTACATCGACGGGACCACAGTGGAGAAGGTGGAAAGCTTCATGTTCCTCAGGGTACACATCACTGACAAACTGAAATGGTCCACCCACATGGACAGTGTGGTGAAGAAGGCGGAACAGCGCCTCTTCAACCTCAGGAGGCTGAATACATTTGGCTTGGCACCTAAAACCCTCACAAACGTTTACAGATGCACAATTGAGAGCATCCTGTTGGGCTGTATCACCGCCTGGTACGGCAATTGCACAGCGTGCAATCGCAGGGCTCTCCAGAGGGTGGAGCGGTCTGCCCAATGCATCACCAGAGGCAAACTACCTGCCCTCCAGGACACCTACAGCACCTGATGTCACAGGAAGGTCAAAAAGACCATCAAGGACAACAACCACACGAGCCACTTCCTGTTCACCCCGATATCATCCAGAATGCGAGGTCAGTACAGGTGCATCAAAGCTGGGACTGAAAGACTGAAAAACAGCTTCTATCTCAAGGCCATCAGACTGTTAAATAGCCATCACTAGCACATTAGAGGCTGCTGCCTATATACAGTTGAAGTCGGAAGTTTACATACACTTAGATTGGAGTCATTAAAACTCGTTTTTCATCCACTCCACAAATTTCTTGTTAACAAACTATAGTTTTGGCAAGTCGGTTAGGACATCTACTTTGTGCATGACACAAGTAATTTTTCCAACAATTGTTTACACACAGATTATTTCACTTATAATTCACTGTATCACAATTCCAGTGGGTAAGACGTTTACATACACTAAGTTGATTATGCTTTTAAACAGCTTGGACAATTCCCCAAAAGTATGTCATGTCTTTAAAAGCTTCTGGTAGGCTAATTGACATCATTTGAGTCAATTGGAGGTGTACCTGTGGATGTATTTCAAGGCCTACCTTCAAACTCAGTGCCTCTTTGCTTGACATCATGGGAAAATCAAATGAAATCAGCCAAGACCTCAGAAAAAAAATTGAAGACCTCCACAAGTCTGTTTCATCCTTAGGAGCAATTTCCAAACGCCTGAAGGTACCACGTTCATCTGTACAAACAATAGTACGCAAGTATAAACACCATGGGACCACGCAGCCAGCATACCGCTCAAGAAGGAGACGTGTTCTGTCTCCTAGAGTTGAACGTACTTTGGTGCGAAAAGTGCAAATAAATCCCAGAACAACAGCAAAGGACCGTGTGAAGATGCTGGAGGAAACAGGTACAAAAGTATCTATATCCACAGTAAAACGAGTCCTATATCAACATAACCTGAAAGGCTGCTCAGCAAGGAAGAAGCCACTGCTCCCAAACCGCCATAAAAAAGCAAGACTACAGTTTGCAACTGCACATGGACAAATATCGTACTTTCTGGAGAAATGTCCTCTGGTCTAATGAAACAAAAATAGAACTGTTTGGCCATAATGACCATCGTTAATATTTGGAGGAAAAAAGGGGATGCTTGCAAGCCGAAGAACACCGCCCCAATGGTGAAGCAGGGGGGGGGGGGGGGGGGGCAGCATCATGTTGTGGGGGTGCTTTGCTGAAGGAGGGACTGGTGCATTTCACAAAATAGATGGCATCATGAGGGAGGAAAATTATGTGGATATATTGAAGCAACATCTCAAGACATCAGTCAGGAAGTTAAAGCTTGGTTGCAAATGGTCTTCCAAATGGACAATGGCCCCAAGCATACTTCCAGAGTTGTGTCAAAATGGCTTAAGGATAACAACGTCAAGGTGTTGGAGTGGCCATCACAAAGCCCTGACCTTAATCCTATAGTAAATTTGTGGGAAGAACTGAATAAGCATGTGCGAGCAAGGAGGCCTACCAACTTGACTCATTTACACCAGCTCTGTCAGGAGGAATGGGCCAAAATTCACCCAATTTATTGTGGGGAGCTTGTGGAAGGCTACCCAAAAAGTTTGACCCAAGTTAAACAATTTAAAGGCAATGCTACCAAATACTAATTGAGTGTATGTAAACTTCTGACCCACTGGAAATGTGATGAAATAAATAAAAGCTGAAATAAATCATTCGCTCTACTATTATTCTGACATTTCACATTCTTCAAATAAAGTGGTGATCCTAACTGACCTAAGACAGGGACTTTTTACTAGGATTAAATGTCAAGAATTGTGAAATACTGAGTTTAAATGTACTTGGCTAAGGTAAACGTCCGACTTCAACTGTACATAGACTTGAAATCACTGCCCACTTTAAAAAAAATGGAACAATAGTCACTTTTGTTTATTTTACCTTTATTTAACTAGGCAAGTCAGTTAAGAAGAAATTCTTATTTTCAATGACAGCCTAGGAACAGTGGGTTAACTGCCTGTTCAGGGGCAGAACGACAGATTTGTACCTTGTCAGCTCGGGGATATGAACTTGCAACCTTTCGGTTACTAGTCCCAACGCTCTAACCACTGTTTACTAACCACTACCCTGTTTACATATTGTGCATTACTCATCTCATATGTATATACTGTATTCTATTTTATTCTACTGTATCTTAGTCTATGCCGCTCTGACGTTGCTTGTCCATATATTTATATATTCTTAATTATATTCCTTCACTTAGATTTATGTGTATTGGGTATATATTGTGAAATTGTTAGATATTACTTGTTAGATATTACCGCACGGGCGGAGCTAGAAACACAAGCATTTTGCTACACCCGCAATAACGTCTCCTAAACATGTGTATGTGACCAATAAAATTTGATTTGACACACACACACACACACACAAACAGCTGTAATGTTTGTATTTATTTTATTTCACCTTTATTTAACCAGGTAGGCCAGTTGAGAACAAGTTCTCATTTACAACTGCGACCTGGCCAAGATAAAGCAAAGCAGTGCGACACAAACAACAACACAGAGTTACACATGAAATAAACAAACGTACAGTCAATAACACAATTGGGAAAAAAAATCTATATACAGTGTGTGCAAATGAGGTAAGATTAGGGAGGTAATAAATAGGCAGTAGTGGCGAAGCAATTACTATTTAGCAATTAAACACTGGAGTGATAGATGTACAGAAGATGAATGTGCAAGTAGAGATACTGGGGTACAAAGGAGCAAAATAAATAAATAACAATATAGGATGAGGTAGCTGGATGGGCTATTTACAGATGGGCTATGTACAGGTGCAATGATCTGTGAGCTGCTCTGACAGCTGATGCTTAAAGTTAGTGAGGGAGATATGAGTCTCTAGCTTCAGTGATTTTTGCAATTCGTTCCAGTCATTGGCAGCAGAGAATGTATTGTTGTGTTTCAGGGGTCGGTGTACCAGAAGACTAATGCTGTGGATGAGATTCTGCAAACCAACAAGGACAACTTCTGGGCCCAATCTCAGGTAGACCTTCTCAGATAGCCAAGCCTACATTTTATTTGTCGTATGTAACTAGTAAGCTACATTTAAGTGCTTGCTCTTAAGACATAACAAAATTACAGACAAAAGTAATACTATACTATATTGTTATCTCCCTATTCCTAATGTGGTATGCAATCCTGTTTTGAGTTACTCTGCTGCTGGTTCTTTGGGAGTTTGGTTCCAACAGAATGTTACATTTCTCACTTTCTCTCTCTCTCTCAGAGAGATGAGGATGTGCGTCAGAAGGAGGAGAGCAAGAGAGTGGAGGAGGAGAGGCAAAGGGTGAAAAGAGAGCGAAAAGAGAGGGATGAAAAGGAGGCTGCAGAGAGAGAAATGAGGGCAAAGGAGAGAACCTCTCAAATCGACCAGGCAAAGTCAGTCATCACAGATGCACGCACATATGCGCAGACACACACAAACACATGCTCAATAATATAATATTGTCTGTGTGTGTGTCTGTTTGACAGGACTTACCAGAAGCAGCAGGAGTCAGGGTATAGAGACCAGGAACAACATCAGCCGGTGAGCCTTTTATGTGGTACTATGTGTGATTTCTATGCATTGCACAAAATGGTTTTGTGAGTTGCAGTATTCCAAACTTATTTGAGTGTGTGTGTTTTTGTGTGTGTGTCTGCTTTTTAGGAGCAGCAGGACAGTGAGCGTCAGAACTCTCAGAGGATAAGACCTGCATCTGTACAAAAAGCAAACGTGAGAGTCCGCACTCACTGTGTGTGTGTGTTTGTGTGTTCAATATGTCATAATTTACTGAACTGTGTGTGTGTGTGTGTGTGTGTGTGTGTGTCAGGAGGCAGCACGTCTGATCTCCCAGAGGTCCTTGAACCCCAGAGAGCTGTTTAAAAAGAGAGAGCAGAGTGCCTCACTGGACAACACGCCCAGCTCCAGACCTGGTAAAATCACCTAGAATGTTGTAATAATGTTTTATAGATAAGCAACAAGGTGGGTATTGATATAGAAAACTGGTCAACGCTAAGCACACTTAATAACTTAAATAAAGTTAGCAATAAATCATTATGACATATCAATAACACATTCTGCCCCCCCATAACACATATTCCCCTAGCCCCAATAACATATAACACATATTATTCCCCTCTCCCCCTCCCTCAGGGAGGCTGCAGAGCCACTTCCTGACTCAGAAGTCCACTGAGAGAGAAACACCCAACGAACCACGTTCCCCACAATACCCTGCTTTTCTTCACCCAGAAGCCCTGGCTTCACTGCTCCCAAAAACACCTGCTCTGCTCTCAGAGCCCAAGGCACAGGCAGCCCCACTCTCACCTGTCCAACCCGCAGGTAATACATGCACCCACCCACACACACACACACACACCTGTATCATAGATAGCCCTTTAAACCCTGCTCCACTGCTCCCAGAAGCAGCTGCCCCACTCTCACCTGTCCAACCCACAAGTCAGACACGCATGCACACATGAATGCACACACACATCTGTATCATAGCTAAGCCTTTAACCCCTTACTTCTCTGCTCCCAGAACGCCCTGCTCCTCTACTCCCAGAAACCCCTGCTACTGTGTTCCTACAGCCTGAAGCACAAGCAGCCCTACACTCACATGTCCAACCCACAAGCCAAACACGCATGCATACAGGCATGCAGCTAACACTTTCCACCACAGGCTGATTAATGTCGTAGTGATAAGGCTGTCTAAATAATATGTGTGTGTATGTGTGTCACAGAGTCTTCCTTCACTGAAGAGGAGTACTGGTCAGATGATTTTGATGATGATACACAGGACACAGCACCAGAGGACGGTAGGCCTCCACCTCACACACAAACGCAAACTCATTTCCACTCTCACATTGTTACCACTTAAAAACTACAGCTGGTGAGGGTCTTTAAATATTGAATCTCTCAGAGCCAACAGTTGCCGGCCTGGTTCAGGGTAGAGAGAGGCACATTGACCTAGATGAGGTATACGACCTCCTGCCATTGGCAGCAACAAATGAGGAGGATAACATTTATGACGATATCTACCAGGACACACCCACAGTAAGTCTACAGGAAGTATGATGACGTTGCTCTTAGCCATGTTATCAAATATTATTCCAAATAGGTTGGAAAATTCTGTGGTGTTATGACTCCACTGTTTTATTCTGTTCAAATCTTCTTTAACTCCCTATCACTTGAACAATCTCTCTCAGGTGCTGGAGCAGAGAGAGGAGGCCAGTGGACAGGATGTGCGTGCCAGGGCTCTGTATGACTACCAAGCCAGTGAGTGTTGCCCAGCTCTGGGTTCAAATCAAGTCCCTCTCTTTTTCTCATTTCATCTTCTTTCATCTGATCCTTCTTTGCTTTTCTAATCTTTTCTCTGATGTCCCACCTCATATTCCTTCCCTTCTTTCATCTCTTCTGGCACCACTCATCCCTATCTCATCTCTATCCATAAAGTTGTATTGAATTTACTCTTCTTTCATCCTTCTCTCCTCTCCTCCTCAGCTGACGACTCTGAGATTACCTTTGATCCTGATGACATCATCACAGGGATAGACATGGAGGATGAGGGTTGGTGGAGAGGCTACGGACCGGATGGACACTACGGAATGTTCCCTGCTAATTACGTTGAGCTCCTGTAGTTCCAAAGCCCTCCCACATGCCTGTACAACCAATTAGAGCATCAGATCATTCTGACTGTGACCAATGCGAACAATACAGGGGTAGGAAGGGGGATGTTTTTCTCTCTGCACAGATATTAGGTTTATAAGTAGAAAGAGAAGAGAATGGGGGTGCAGGGCTTATCAGGGATGTCAGGGAAAGTGACTGTCACTTGATTACTGTATTTTAATGTACAACAGAGCTCATGTCAGTGTATTCTAGTCTTTATGATTGTCTGGTTTTAGTCAGGTCTCAGACTAGCAGTCTTCTATGGGATTATGGGGATGTTTGGGGTTTTATATGTGTCTTGAATTTGTCAGACTTTTGCTTTTGATGCACTTTTCAATAAATAAAGATGAATGTCCAACTGTTTCCATGTGCTTAATCTTTTTTTGAGTTCTAGATTATTTATGCTCATCCCCCTTTTATGAAATGGGGACTAATCTTGCCTAGTTTAATAAAGGTTAAATAAAAAATAGATTATTAACAGATGATGTCATGTAGGCCTAATGATTGGACTTCAATGTTTTCTTAGTTGTTTTGGGAACGAAAGGTTGAATCAGTTTGCATGATAAAGTATATTCATAGCCTACCTTTTCAGGTAACGTTAGTCAACGACTCGAGCTTTGAACGCGTCTATTTTTTAAATACAAGAGCACAGACGTCAGAATAATGCGACTGTCACGTAAATATTAAACGTCATCAGTGTGCTGCCAGTTGTATTGCGACCTCTTCTTATACAGCAGTGCTTTCGACCAGAAGGAGAAATGGCTGCAAGGTTATTGCTTCGCTCGGCCGTCAGGGCCGCTACAACTTGCCGGGCCGCCCCGGTCCCTGCTCTCACCCGCGGCATGGCGGTTGGTGGTGAGTCGGTAATGTGGAGGTTTTGGGCAGAAGCCATGGAGGCATCGTATTTGACATTTTGATGTCTTGCCAAGGACAGGCGATGCATTGCCAGGCAATGGCGCAAGGCTTTCTAGCCAAGTTATCACAATATTCGTTGTATCAAAATACAATTTTCAATCTGTCCACATTGTTCTCATTAAGTAGCTAGCTGAGCAGATTATGTTTTCATGTCCTATATTGAGCTATTTTGCCTTATATAGCGACCTTTGTCAAAGGGACGGCAGGTGGTAGTAACCGGAAGGTTGCAAGTTCAAACCCCCGAGTTGACAAGGTTCAAATCTGTCGTTCTGCCCCTGAACGAGGCAGTTGACCCACTGTTCCTAGGCCGTCATTGAAAATAAGAATTTGTTCTTAACTGACTTGCCTAGTTAAATAAAGGTTTTTAAAAAAAGCATTAAAGTCAAAGATGGTACCTTAGTTTAGGGTTCTAGCTAGCGCGTCAGCGAGCTATCCGTGTCGACTTTATCATTGAATGTGCTTAGCGCGGAAGTAGCCCACTGCTAATTTGGCTAACTTTTAAACTAGCTAATGCCAACTAGTTAACCTTGCTAGCTAACACTGATGACATGTTTTCAGGCATCCCCACCGACGAGGAGCAGGCCACTGGTCTGGAGAAGATAGTTATGAAGGCTGCGCAACAGGGCGCGGTGAGTCGAGATGACATTTGTTTGACATTAATATTATTTGCGTCAACTGTGTTGCTATGGCCAACATTTACGTGACACCGGTAGTTTAACATGTCAAGTATTAATTAGTTTGGCAGTAATCTCACTCTGTTCTCAGCACTGGCCCGACATGTCTCTAGCCACATTTAGGATCCTTAAAAGGTTTGTGTGCTTTGTTCTCCATGTCACCAAGTCATACCTAGGTCTAAAACTGAACCTGTCTTGTGTGATTTCTTTCCAGGACCCCTACAGCATGTTGAAGCCCAAAGAGTATGCTGGCTCAAAGGCTGACCCCCATCTGGTGCCCTCCATCACTACCAAGAGGATTGTGGGCTGTGTCTGTATGTGACTAGCTTTATATTAGTCTTTCTACAGCTGTCTGGTAGTTCTGTGGCCAGAAGCTGTACCACTCTGATTTGTCATGGCTGTCTGAGGGTTGACCTTCCTGCTCATATCTAATGTCTCCTTCAAATGATCTCTCCCTCCCTCCTATATTTCTCCCCCTTCTCTCTCACTTTCTCCATCCTCTCTCTCTCTCTCTAGGTGAGGAGGATAACACTGCAGTGGTGTGGTTCTGGCTCCATCAGGGCGATGCTCAGCGCTGTCCCTCATGTGGCTCCCACTACAAACTGGTGCCCCACGAGCTGCCCCACTAAAATACACACCAACATACCCCCTCTTATATACATAGACACATCACCTAGTACCTTTACATGACGTTACATTCACTGAAAGATTCCAGCTTCTTTAGCGTGAAGGGGGTTAGATGGTGATGTCAAATCTCAATGTTCTTTCAGGAAGTGTATTTTCATGGGGAGTTAGGTGTTTTAAATTAGAATGTTGGGCCTCTGTGTTTACCCTTTGGTTTATTTTAATCATGTGTTTGCTATCCAATTTATCTTTATCTTTCTCATCCTAACGTCTACTTGAAAATCTATCTAACCTGCTAACCTCAATGTCAGTCTGATCACAGGACCAGTTATTGTTTAAAACTTACCGAAGGCCTAGGCCTAATGGTGTGGGACGCAATGTTATTTTTCAAACAATTCCATTCAAACAGCAGTTTACGTTGATGTATGTACTGTACACTTGGTCTTATCAAATCAATAAAGTATACTCCTTAACTCCTCTTGCTGTTTCGGTGGTGATGTAGAATAGCGTGATGGTTTTGGTCAGGGGTGGGCAAAATACAGCTTGTGTTAATTTAAATAATACTAAATCTCCAAAACCAGATGGAAAGTATGTAGAAATGATAATAGACCTATATAATTAGTGCCAGTTTTCTAGGCTGTAATTTGATTTTGACCAGCAAATCTGTCAACATAAAATCAGTGGCAATCTGTTTAATTTCGGAATCCCAATGTGGCCCTTGAGCCAAAATTAAGATTTAGGTCATCTGGATCTGAGAAGCCGATGCATATAATGGTGTATTCATTCAAGGACTATGATTGTCGCACTTATTTTCAGTTTTCATTGTGGTGCCATGTGTAATGTATAGTACCCTGCTTTTTGTAAAAGCAAGCTAATGGCACGGAGGGGATAAATTACGTTATACGGGCTCCTAACCAATTGTGTTTTTTTTTTTCACTAACTTATTTTATACACGTTTTTGCTTCTGGATATCAGAACAGCGATTACTCACCTGTAACTGGACGAAGATTGTTTTCTTTAATGAGTCTGATGCGAAGGATATATTGTTTCTCCCAGACCAGGCCCAAATCCCTGTCATTTGCATGAAAAAAAAGACTAAGGTCCAGGGGGGACAGTTCTGGGTGCCATGTGATAATTAGTTTGGTGAGTGGCTAACCTGCCTCTACCATCCATTCCATTGGCCAACGTACAATAATCCGAGAATAAACTGGATGAGCTCAGTTCAAGACTCCTACGAACAGGACATTAAAAACGGTAATATCTTTTGTGTCACCAAGTCTTGGCTGAACGACGACACGGATAATATACATTTGGCTGGGTTTTCTGTGCATCGGCAGAACAACAGCTACGTCCGGGAAGAAAAGGGGTGGTGGTGTGTCTATTTGTCAATAGCAGCTGGTGGGAGATGTCTAATATTAAGGTCTCAAGGTATTGCTTGCCTGAGGTAGAGTAACTCATGATAAGCCGTAGACCACGCTATCTACAAAGAGAATTTTCATCTATATTTTTCATAGCTGTATATTGACCATCACAAAACCGATGCTGGCACCAAGTCTGTATTCGGCCATAAGCAAACAAGAAAAATGCTCATCCAGAAGAGGCGCTACTAATGGATGGGGATTTTAATGCAGGTAGACAAATCTGTTTTACCTCATCTCTACCAGCATGTCACATGCAACCAGAGGGGGGGAAAACTGTAGACCACCAATACTCCACACACAGACGCATACAAAGTTCCCCCTTGGCAAATCTGACCATAATTCTATCCTGATTCCTGATTACTAAATCAGGAAGTACCAGTGACTTGCTCAATACAAAAGTGTTCAGATGACACGGATGCTACGCTACATGACTGTTTTGCTAGCACAGACTGGAATATTAAATCAAATCAAATTTATTTATACAGCCCTTTGATATCTCAAAGTGCTGTACAGAAACCCAGCCTAAAACCCCAAACAGCAAGCAATGCAGGTGTAGAAGCACGGTGGCTAGGAAAAACTCCCTAGAAAGGCCAAAACCTAGGAAGAAACCTAGAGAGGATCCAGGCTATGAGGGGTGGCCAGTCCTCTTCTGGCTGTGCCGGGTGGAGATTAGAACAGAACATGGCCAAGATGTGCAAATGTTCATAAATGACCAGCATGGTCCAATAATAATAATCACAGTAGTTGTCGAGTGTGCAGCAAGAAGGCACCTCAGGAGTAAATGTCAGTTGGCTTTTCATAGCTGAACATTAGGAGTATCTCTACCGCTCCTGCTGTCTCTAGAGAGTTGAAAACAGCAGGTCTGGGAGAGGTAGCACAGGTCAGGGTTCCATAGTCGCAGGCAGAACAGTTGAAACTGGAGCAGCAGCACGGCCAGGTGGACTGGGGACAGCAAGGAGTCATCATGCCAGGTAGTCCTGAGGCATGGACCTAGGGCTCAGGTCCTCCGAGAGAGAGAAAGAAAGAGAGAAAGAGAGAGAATTAGAAAGAGAATACTTACATTCACACAGGACACCGGATAAGACAGGAGAAGTACTCCAGATATAACAAACAGACCGTAGCCCCCCGACACATAAACTACTGCAGCATAAATACTGGAGGCTAAGACAGGAGGGGTCAGGAGACACTGTGGCCCCATCCGAAGATACCCCCGGACAGGGCCAAACAGGAAGGATATAATCGCACCCACTTTGCCAAAGCACAGCCCCCACACCACTAGAGGGATATCTTCAACCACCAACTTACCATCCTGAGACAAGGCCGAGTACAGCCCAAAAAGATCTCTGCCACGGCACAACCAAAGGGGGGGGACGCCAACCCAGACAGGAAGATCACGTCAGTGACTCAACCCACTCAAGTGACGCACCCCTCCTAGGGACGGCATGAAAGAGCACCAGTAAGCCAGTGACTCAGCCCCTGTAATAGGGTTAGAGGCAGTGAATCCCAGTGGAAGAGGGGAACCAGCCAGGCAGAGACAGCAAGGGCGGTTCCTTGCTCCAGAGCCTTTCCGTTCACCTTCACACTCCTGGGCCAGACTACACTCAATCATATGACCTACTGAAGAGATGAGTCTTCAGTGAAGACTTAAAAGGTTGAGACCGAGTCTGCGTATCTCACATGGGTAGGCAGACCATTCCATAAAAATGGAGTTCTATAGGAGAAAGCCCTGCCTCCAGCTGTTTGCTTAGAAATTCTAGGGACAATTAGGAGGCCTGCATCTTGTGACCGTAGCGTACGTGTAGGTACGTACGGCAGGACCAAATCAGAAAGATAGGTAGGAGCAAGCCCCTGTAATGCTTTGTAGGTTAGCAGTAAAACCTTGAAATCAGCCCTTGCCTTAACAGGAAGCCAGTGTAGAGAGGCTAGCACTGGAGTAATATGATCAAATTTGTTGGTTCTAGTCAAGATTCTAGCAGCCATTTTTAGAACTAACTGAAGTTTATTTAGTGCTTTATCTAGGTAGCTGGAAAGTAGAGCATTGCAGTAGTCTAATCTAGAAGTGACAAAAGCATGAATACATTTTTCTGCATAATTTTTGGACTGAAAGTTTCTGATTTTTGCAATGTTACGTAAATGAAAAAAAGCTGTCCTTGAAACGGTCTTGATATGTTCGTCAAAAGAGAGATTAGGGTCCAGAGTAACACCGAGGTCCTTCACAGTTTTATTTGAGACGACTGTTAAACCATCAAGATTAATTGTCAGATTCAACAGAAGATATCTTTGTTTCTTGGGACCTAAAACAAGCATCTCTGTTTTGTCCGAGTTTAAAAGTAGAACGTTTGCAGCCATCCACTTCTTTATGTCTGAAACACAGGCTTCTAGCGAGGGCAATTTTGGGGCTTCACCATGTTTCATTGAAATGTACAGCTGTGTGTCATCCGCATAGCAGTGAAAGTTAACATTATGTTTGCGAATGACATCCTCAAGAGGTACAATATATAGTGAAAACAATAGTGGTCCTAAAACAGAACCTCGAGGAACACCGAAATTTACAGTTGATTTGTCAGAGGACAAACCATTCACAGAAAAAACTGATATCTTTCCGACAGATAAGATCTAAACCAGGCCAGAACTTGTCCGTGTAGACCAATTTGGGTTTCCAATCTCTCCAAAAGAATGTGGTGATCGATGGTATCAAAAGCGGCACTAAGATCTAGGAGCACGAGGACAGATGCAGAGCCTCAGTCTGACGCCATTAAAAGGTCATTTACCAACTTCACAAGTGCAGTCTCAGTGCTATGATGGGGTCTAAAACCAGACTGAAGCATTTTGAAAACATTATTTCTCTTCAGAAAGGCAAGGCAGTAAGTTGCTGCTTTTTCAAAAATGTTTGAGAGGAATGGAAGATTCGATATAGGCCGAAAGTATTTATATTTTCTGAGTCAAGGTTTGGCTTTTTCAAGAGAGGCTTTAGTACTGCCACTTTTAGTGAGTTTGGTACACATCCGGTGGATAGAGAGCCATTTATTATGTTCAACATAGGAGGGCCAAGCACAGGAAGCAGCTCTTTCAGTAGTTTAGTTGGAATAGGGTCCAGTATGCAGCTTGAAGGTTTAGTGGCCATGATTATTTTCATCATTGTGTCAAGAGATATAGTACTAAAACACTTGAGTGTCTCTCTTGATCCTAGGTCCTGGCAGAGTTGTGCAGACTCAGGACAACTGAGCTTTGGACGAATACGCAGATTTAAAGAGGAGTCCGTAATTTGCTTTCCAATGATCATAATCTTTTCCTCAAAGAAGTTCATGAATTTATTACTGCTGAAGTGAAAGCCATCCTCACTTGGGGAATGCTGCTTTTTAGTTAGCTTTGCGACAGTATCAAAAATCAATTTCGGATTGTTCTTATTTTCCTCAATTAAGTTGGAAAAATAGGATGATCGAGCAGCAGTGAGGGCTCTTCGATACTGCACAGTACTGTCTTTTCAAGCTAGTCAGAAGACTTCCAGTTTGGTGTGGCGCCATTTCCGTTCCACTTTTCTGGAAGCTTGCTTCAGAGCTCAGGTATTTTATGTATACCAGGGAGCTAGTTTCTTATGAGAAATGTTTTTAGTTTTTAGGGGTGCAACTGCATCTAGGGTATTGCGCAAGGTTAAATTGAGTTCCTCAGTTAGGTTGTTAACTGATTTTTGTCCTCTGACGTCCTTGGGTAGGCAGAGGGAGTCTGGAAGGGCATCAAGCAATCTTTGTGTTGTTTGAGAATTTATAGCACGACTTTTGATGTTCCTTGGTTGGGGTCTGAGCAGATTATTTGTTGCGATTGCAAACGTAATAAAATGGTGGTCCGATAGTCCAGGATTTTGAGGAAAAACATTAAGATCCACAACATGTATTCCATGGGACAAAACTAGGTCCATAGTACAACTGGGACAGTGAGTAGGTCCAGAGACATTTTGGACAAAACCCACTGAGTCGATGATGGCTCTGAAAGCCTTTTGGTGTGGGTCTGTGGACTTTTCCATGTGAATATTAAAGTCACCAAAGATTAGAATATTATCTGCTATGACTACAAGGTCCGATAGGAATTCAGGGAACTCCGTGAGGAACGCTGTATATGGCCCAGGAGGCCTGTAAACAGTAGCTACAAAAAGTGATTGAGTAGGCTGCATAGATTTCATGACTTGTAGCTCAAAAGACGAAAACGTCTTTTTTTTTTTGTAAATTGAAATATGCTATTGTAAATGTTAGCAACACCTCCGCCTTTGCGGAATGCACGGGGGTTATGGTCACTAGTGTAACCAGGAGGTGAGGCCTCGTTTAACACAATAAATTCATCAGGCTTAAGCCATGTTTCAATCAGGCCAATCACATCAAGATTATGTTCAGTGATTAGTTAATTGACTATAACTGCCTTTGAAGTGAGGATCTAACATTAAGTAGCCCTATTTTGAGATGTGAGGTATCACGATCTCTTTCAATAATGGCAGGAATGGAGGAGGTCTTTATCCTAGTGAGATTGCTAAGGTGAATATGTTCTGGGATTCATCCAATGTCATTGAGGAGTATACCACCTCAGTCACCGGCTTCATCAATAAGTGCATCGACGACGTCGTCCCCACAGTGACCGTACGTACAGTATATATCCCAACCAGAAGCCATGGATTACAGGCAACATCCGTACCGAGCTAAAGGCTAGAGCTGCCGCTTTCAAGGAGTGGGACACTAACCCGGACGCTTATAAGAAATCCCAATATGCCCTCAGAAGAACCATCAAACAAGCAAAGTGCCAATACAGGACTAAGATTGAATCCTACTACGCCGGCACTGACGTTCGTCGGATGTGAAGGGGCTTACAAACTATTACGGACTACAAAGGGAAACCCAGCCATGAGCTGCCCAGTGACGTGAGCCTACCTGACAGTCTAAATGCCATTTTTATTATTGCTTCAAGGCAAGCAACACTGAAGCATGTATGAGAGCACCAACTTTTCCGGACGACTGTGTGATCACGCTCTCCGTAGCCGAATTGAGCAAGACCTTTAAACAGGTCAAAATTCACAAGGTCATGGGGCCACACGGATTACCAGGATGTGTACTCAGAGCATGCGCAGACCAACTGGCAAGTGTCTTCACTGGCATTTTCAACCTCTCCCTGACCAAGTCTGTAATATCTACAGTTGAAGTCGGAAGTTTACATATACCATAGCCGAATACATTCAAACTCAGTTTTTCACAATTCCTGACATTTAATCCTAGTAAATATTTGCTGTCTTATGTCAGTTAGGATCACGACTTTATTTTAAGAATGTGAAATGTCAGACTAGTAGTAAAGATAATTATTTATATCAGCTTTTATTTCTTTCATCACGTAGATGTTGCTTCAATATATCCACATAATTTTCCTACCTCATGATGAAATCTATTTTGTGTGTGCACCAGTCCCTCCTGCAGCAAAGCACCCCCACAACACGATGCTGCCACCCCCGTGCTTCATAGTTGGGATGGTGTTCTTCGGCTTGCAAGCCTCCAAACATAACAATGGTCATTATGGCCAAACAATTCTATTTTTGTTTCACCAGACCAGAGGACATTTCTCCAAAAAGTATGATCTTTGTTCCCTTTTGCAGTTGCAAACTGTAGTCTGGCTTTTTTATGGTGGTTTTGGAGCAGTGGCTTCTTCCTTGCTGAGCGGCCTTTCGGGTTATGTCGATATAGGACTGGATATAGATACTTTTGTACCTGTTTCCTCCAGCATTTTCACAAGGCCCTTTGCTGTTGTTCTGGGATTGATTTGCTTTTTTCTCACCAAAGTACATTCATATCTAGGAGAAAGAATATGTGAGCGGTATGACTGCTGCGTGGTCCTATGGTGTTTATATTTGCATACTATTGTTTGTACAGATGAATGTGGTACCTTCAGGCATTTGGAAATTGCTCCCAAGGAAGAACCAGACTTGTGGAGGTCAACAATTATTTTCTGAGGTCTTGGCTGATTTCTTTTGATTTTCCCATGATGTCAAGCAAAGAGGCACTGAGTTTGAAGGTAGGCCTTGAAAAACATCCACAGGTACACCGCTAATTGACTCAAATTATGTCAATTAGCCTATTAGAAGCTTCTAAAGCCATTTTCTAAGCTGTTTAAAGGCACTGTCAACTTAGTGTATGTAAACTTCTGACCCACTGGAATTATGATACAGTGAATTTTAAGTGAAACAATCTGTCTATAAACAATTGTTGTAAAAATTACTTGTGTCATGCACGAAGTAGATGTCCTAACCGACTTGCCAAAACTATAGTTTGTCAACAAGAAATTTGTGGAGTGGTTGAAAAACGAGTTTTATGACTCCAATCTAAGTGTATGTAAACTTCCGACTTCAACTGTACATGTTTCAAGCAGACCACCACCTGTGCCATAGAAAGGTAAGGTAACCTGCCTAAATGACTACCACCCCATAGCACTCACATCGGTAGCCATGAAGTGCTTGTCATGTCTCACATCAACACCATCATCCCAGAAACCCTAGACACATTCCAATTCGCATACCAGACCAACAAATCCACAGATGATGCAATCTCGGAACCCGGAAGCCAGCAGCACCAATGTGTCAGAGGCTACACCGTGCACCTGGCAACCTTGGTTAGCGCGCACTGCGCCCGGCCCGCCACAGTAGTTGCTGGTGCGCGATGAGACAATGACATCCCTACCGACCAAGCCCTCCCTAACCCGGACGACGCTAGGCCAATTGTGCGTCGCCCCACGGACCTCCCGGTCGCGGCCGGTTACGACAGAGCCTGGGCGCGAACCCAGGGACTCTGATGGCACAGCTGGCGCTGCAGTACAGCACCCTTAACCACTGCGCCACCCGGGAGGCCTTGATGATGCAATCTCAATTGCACTCCACACTGCCCTTTCTCACCTGGACAAAAGGAACACCTATGTGAGAATGCTGTTCATTGACTCCAGCTCAGCGTTCAAGACCGTAGTGCCGTAAGCTAAGGATCCTGGGACTTAACACCTCCCTCTGCAACTGGATCCTAGACTTCCTGACGAGCTGCATCCAGGTGGTAAGGGTAGGCAACAACACATCTACCACGCTGATCCTCAACACGGGGTCCCTCAATGGTGAGTGCTTAGTCCCCTCCTGTACTCGCTGTTCACCCACGACTGCGTGGCAAAGCACAACTCCTACACCATCATTAAGTTATTTTCGATGTACCCATTCCATGGCACATGGTTTATGAATTGATACGCAAAACAACGCCGGATTCAAAACTTCTAATTTTTAAATATAAATTACTATACAAAATTCTTGCAACTAATATAATGTTATATATATGGGGGGATACAATCTTCCCAGCTCTGCAGATTCTGCTGTGAGGAGGCAGAGTCATTAGGTCATTTATTTCGGTACTGTCCATATGTAGATCGTTTTTGGTCACAGGTCCAGGAATGGCTGAAGAATTGCAACATTTGCCTGGAACTAACACTACAGATAGCAATACTGGGGGATTTGAAAAGCCATAGTCAATCAATCAAAAATATAATCATTATTTTAGCAAAAATGTTTATTTTTAATTTACAATCTGTAGAAGCTATGAGAATAGGAGGGTTCAATTATTTTGTGAAGCATCACAGCACATGTCATGTATTGTCATATTAAGTCTTGTTCCTGTTCTTTCTCTTCACTTCGTCTCCCTCTGCTGGTCGTATTAGGTTACCTTCTCTTCCTCTCCTTCTCCCTGCTGTTCCTCATCTTCTCTAAACTACCTCGTTCACCCTTTTCCCACCTGTTCCTTTTTTCCCTCTGATTAGGTCTCTATTTCTCTCTCTGTTCCTGCTGCTGTCTTTGTCAGATTCTCGTTTGAGTTTCTCATGCCAGAACCAAACTATCGTCTCGTTTGCTTCACCCTTGTCCCGTCCTGTCGGAATCTGCCTGTTCATCTGATGCTACGTGTGATCAGGTACCTCTGTCCTCTACGACCCGCGCCTACCCAGAGAGACCAGCAGTCTGTCGCCGCTAACCCAGCTATTCTCCTCTGCTGCTAAGAAGGGGACTCTAACCCAGCTATTCTCCTCTGCTGCTAGAAGGGGGACTCTTCTGTAAATATCAGAAGGACTTTATGATTCATTTATCGCCCTCTCTGCGGGTTGTCTATTTTGCCATTATATACATCTGAAGAGGATCTATGTCTTCCCTGTGTTTTGACATTAAAGGACTCTGTTTTTGTTAAACCGCTTTTGGGTCCTCACTCACATGCATAACAGCACAGTTGAATTATATATGGCACGTAGAAATCCGAAATGGATGATGTTGAGAGACAGATGGGAGGGGTTGAATGGAGCTGAAGGGTGGGACTAATAACAAGATAAACAATGTAAAACATACGGGATCTGTAAAATATATATAGGTTCGGAACTTTTGTGAAATCACCGACAATCACCGACAATGATGAGACAGCCTATAGGGAGGAGGTCAGAGACCTGGCAGTGTGGTGCCAGGATAACAACCTCTCCCTCCACGAGAGCAAGACAAAAGAGATGATCGTGGACTACAGGAAAAGGAGGTCCGAATACACCCCTATTCACATCGACGGGGCTGTGGAGCGGGTCGAGAGTTTCAAGTTCCTTAGTGTCCACATCACCAACAAACTGAGTACGGCCAAGCTTCCTGCCATCCAGTGCCTATATCGTAGGAGGTATCAGAGGAAGGCCCAAAAAATTGTCAAAGACTTTGGCCGGAGAGCCAAGTCTACGTTCAAAAGGCTCCTGAACAGCTTCTATCCCCAAGCCATAAAACTGCTCAGCAGCTTCTATCCCCAAGCCATAAAACTGCTCAGCAGCTTCTATCCCCAAGCCATAAAACTGCTCAGCAGCTTCTATCCCCAAGCCATAAAACTGCTGAGCAGCTTCTATCCCCAAGCCATAAAACTGCTCAGCAGCTTCTATCCCCACGCCATAAAACTGCTCAGCAGCATCTATCCCCACGCCATAAAACTGCTCAGCAGCTTCTATCCCCAAGCCATAAAACTGCTCAGCAGCTTCTATCCCCAAGCCATAAAACTGCTCAGCAGCTTCTATCCCCAAGCCATAAAACTGCTAAACAGCTTCTAACCCAAGCCATAAAACTGCTCAGCAGCTTCTATCCCCAAGCCATAAAACTGCTCAGCAGCTTCTATCCCCAAGCCATAAAACTGCTCAGCAGCTTCTATCCCCAAGCCATAAAACTGCTCAGCAGCTTCTATCCCCAAGCCATAAAACTGCTCAGCAGCTTCTATCCCCACGCCATAAAACTGCTGAGCAGCTTCTATCCCCAAGCCATAAAACTGCTGAGCAGCTTCTATCCCCAAGCCATAAAACTGCTCAGCAGCTTCTATCCCCAAGCCATAAAACTGCTCAGCAGCTTCTATCCCCAAGCCATAAAACTGCTGAGCAGCTTCTATCCCCAAGCCATAAAACTGCTGAGCAGCTTCTATCCCCAAGCCATAAAACTGCTCAGCAGCTTCTATCCCCAAGCCATAAAACTGCTCAGCAGCTTCTATCCCCAAGCCATAAAACTGCTCAGCAGCTTCTATCCCCAAGCCATAAAACTGCTGAGCAGCTTCTATCCCCAAGCCATAAAACTGCTCAGCAGCTTCTATCCCCAAGCCATAAAACTGCTCAGCAGCTTCTATCCCCAAGCCATAAAACTGCTCAGCAGCTTCTATCCCCACGCCATAAAACTGCCGAGCAGCTTCTATCCCCAAGCCATAAAACTGCTCAGCAGCTTCTATCCCCAAGCCATAAAACTGCTGAGCAGCTTCTATCCCCAAGCCATAAAACTGCTCAGCAGCTTCTATCCCCAAGCCATAAAACTGCTCAGCAGCTTCTATCCCCAAGCCATAAAACTGCTGAGCAGCTTCTATCCCCAAGCCATAAAACTGCTCAGCAGCTTCTATCCCCAAGCCATAAAACTGCTCAGCAGCTTCTATCCCCAAGCCATAAAACTGCTCAGCAGCTTCTATCCCCAAGCCATAAAACTGCTGAGCAGCTTCTATCCCCAAGCCATAAAACTGCTCAGCAGCTTCTATCCCCAAGCCATAAAACTGCTGAGCAGCTTCTATCCCCAAGCCATAAAACTGCTCAGCAGCTTCTATCCCCAAGCCATAAAACTGCTGAGCAGCTTCTATCCCCAAGCCATAAAACTGCTGAGCAGCTTCTATCCCCAAGCCATAAAACTGCTCAGCAGCTTCTATCCCCAAGCCATAAAACTGCTGAGCAGCTTCTATCCCCAAGCCATAAAACTGCTCAGCAGCTTCTATCCCCAAGCCATAAAACTGCTCAGCAGCTTCTATCCCCAAGCCATAAAACTGCTCAGCAGCTTCTATCCCCAAGCCATAAAACTGCTGAGCAGCTTCTATCCCCAAGCCATAAAACTGCTGAGCAGCTTCTATCCCCAAGCCATAAAACTGCTCAGCAGCTTCTATCCCCAAGCCATAAAACTGCTCAGCAGCTTCTATCCCCAAGCCATAAAACTGCTGAGCAGCTTCTATCCCCAAGCCATAAAACTGCTCAGCAGCTTCTATCCCCAAGCCATAAAACTGCTCAGCAGCTTCTATCCCCAAGCCATAAAACTGCTCAGCAGCTTCTATCCCCAAGCCATAAAACTGCTCAGCAGCTTCTATCCCCAAGCCATAAAACTGCTGAGCAGCTTCTATCCCCAAGCCACAAAACTGCTCAGCAGCTTCTATCCCCAAGCCATAAAACTGCTGAGCAGCTTCTATCCCCAAGCCATAAAACTGCTGAGCAGCTTCTATCCCCAAGCCATAAAACTGCTCAGCAGCTTCTATCCCCAAGCCATAAAACTGCTGAGCAGCTTCTATCCCCAAGCCATAAAACTGCTGAGCAGCTTCTATCCCCAAGCCATAAAACTGCTCAGCAGCTTCTATCCCCAAGCCATAAAACTGCTGAGCAGCTTCTATCCCCAAGCCATAAAACTGCTCAGCAGCTTCTATCCCCAAGCCATAAAACTGCTCAGCAGCTTCTATCCCCACGCCATAAAACTGCTCAGCAGCTTCTATCCCCAAGCCATAAAACTGCTCAGCAGCTTCTATCCCCAAGCCATAAAACTGCTGAGCAGCTTCTATCCCCAAGCCATAAAACTGCTCAGCAGCTTCTATCCCCAAGCCATAAAACTGCTGAGCAGCTTCTATCCCCAAGCCATAAAACTGCTCAGCAGCTTCTATCCCCAAGCCATAAAACTGCTGAGCAGCTTCTATCCCCAAGCCATAAAACTGCTGAGCAGCTTCTATCCCCAAGCCATAAAACTGCTCAGCAGCTTCTATCCCCAAGCCATAAAACTGCTGAGCAGCTTCTATCCCCAAGCCATAAAACTGCTGAGCAGCTTCTATCCCCAAGCCATAAAACTGCTCAGCAGCTTCTATCCCCAAGCCATAAAACTGCTCAGCAGCTTCTATCCCCAAGCCATAAAACTGCTCAGCAGCTTCTATCCCCAAGCCATAAAACTGCTGAGCAGCTTCTATCCCCAAGCCATAAAACTGCTCAGCAGCTTCTATCCCCAAGCCATAAAACTGCTCAGCAGCTTCTATCCCCAAGCCATAAAACTGCTCAGCAGCTTCTATCCCCACGCCATAAAACTGCCGAGCAGCTTCTATCCCCAAGCCATAAAACTGCTCAGCAGCTTCTATCCCCAAGCCATAAAACTGCTGAGCAGCTTCTATCCCCAAGCCATAAAACTGCTCAGCAGCTTCTATCCCCAAGCCATAAAACTGCTCAGCAGCTTCTATCCCCAAGCCATAAAACTGCTGAGCAGCTTCTATCCCCAAGCCATAAAACTGCTCAGCAGCTTCTATCCCCAAGCCATAAAACTGCTCAGCAGCTTCTATCCCCAAGCCATAAAACTGCTCAGCAGCTTCTATCCCCAAGCCATAAAACTGCTGAGCAGCTTCTATCCCCAAGCCATAAAACTGCTCAGCAGCTTCTATCCCCAAGCCATAAAACTGCTGAGCAGCTTCTATCCCCAAGCCATAAAACTGCTGAGCAGCTTCTATCCCCAAGCCATAAAACTGCTCAGCAGCTTCTATCCCCAAGCCATAAAACTGCTGAGCAGCTTCTATCCCCAAGCCATAAAACTGCTCAGCAGCTTCTATCCCCAAGCCATAAAACTGCTCAGCAGCTTCTATCCCCAAGCCATAAAACTGCTCAGCAGCTTCTATCCCCAAGCCATAAAACTGCTCAGCAGCTTCTATCCCCAAGCCATAAAACTGCTGAGCAGCTTCTATCCCCAAGCCATAAAACTGCTCAGCAGCTTCTATCCCCAAGCCATAAAACTGCTCAGCAGCTTCTATCCCCAAGCCATAAAACTGCTCAGCAGCTTCTATCCCCAATAAAACTGCCAGCAGCTTCTATCCCCAAGCCATAAAACTGCTCAGCAGCTTCTATCCCCAAGCCATAAAACTGCTGAGCAGCTTCTATCCCCAAGCCATAAAACTGCTCAGCAGCTTCTATCCCCAAGCCATAAAACTGCTCAGCAGCTTCTATCCCCAAGCCATAAAACTGCTGAGCAGCTTCTATCCCCAAGCCATAAAACTGCTCAGCAGCTTCTATCCCCAAGCCATAAAACTGCTCAGCAGCTTCTATCCCCAAGCCATAAAACTGCTCAGCAGCTTCTATCCCCAAGCCATAAAACTGCTGAGCAGCTTCTATCCCCAAGCCATAAAACTGCTCAGCAGCTTCTATCCCCAAGCCATAAAACTGCTGAGCAGCTTCTATCCCCAAGCCATAAAACTGCTCAGCAGCTTCTATCCCCAAGCCATAAAACTGCTGAGCAGCTTCTATCCCCAAGCCATAAAACTGCTGAGCAGCTTCTATCCCCAAGCCATAAAACTGCTCAGCAGCTTCTATCCCCAAGCCATAAAACTGCTGAGCAGCTTCTATCCCCAAGCCATAAAACTGCTCAGCAGCTTCTATCCCCAAGCCATAAAACTGCTCAGCAGCTTCTATCCCCAAGCCATAAAACTGCTCAGCAGCTTCTATCCCCAAGCCATAAAACTGCTGAGCAGCTTCTATCCCCAAGCCATAAAACTGCTGAGCAGCTTCTATCCCCAAGCCATAAAACTGCTCAGCAGCTTCTATCCCCAAGCCATAAAACTGCTCAGCAGCTTCTATCCCCAAGCCATAAAACTGCTGAGCAGCTTCTATCCCCAAGCCATAAAACTGCTCAGCAGCTTCTATCCCCAAGCCATAAAACTGCTCAGCAGCTTCTATCCCCAAGCCATAAAACTGCTCAGCAGCTTCTATCCCCAAGCCATAAAACTGCTCAGCAGCTTCTATCCCCAAGCCATAAAACTGCTGAGCAGCTTCTATCCCCAAGCCATAAAACTGCTCAGCAGCTTCTATCCCCAAGCCATAAAACTGCTGAGCAGCTTCTATCCCCAAGCCATAAAACTGCTGAGCAGCTTCTATCCCCAAGCCATAAAACTGCTCAGCAGCTTCTATCCCCAAGCCATAAAACTGCTGAGCAGCTTCTATCCCCAAGCCATAAAACTGCTGAGCAGCTTCTATCCCCAAGCCATAAAACTGCTCAGCAGCTTCTATCCCCAAGCCATAAAACTGCTGAGCAGCTTCTATCCCCAAGCCATAAAACTGCTCAGCAGCTTCTATCCCCAAGCCATAAAACTGCTCAGCAGCTTCTATCCCCACGCCATAAAACTGCTCAGCAGCTTCTATCCCCAAGCCATAAAACTGCTCAGCAGCTTCTATCCCCAAGCCATAAAACTGCTGAGCAGCTTCTATCCCCAAGCCATAAAACTGCTCAGCAGCTTCTATCCCCAAGCCATAAAACTGCTGAGCAGCTTCTATCCCCAAGCCATAAAACTGCTCAGCAGCTTCTATCCCCAAGCCATAAAACTGCTGAGCAGCTTCTATCCCCAAGCCATAAAACTGCTGAGCAGCTTCTATCCCCAAGCCATAAAACTGCTCAGCAGCTTCTATCCCCAAGCCATAAAACTGCTGAGCAGCTTCTATCCCCAAGCCATAAAACTGCTCAGCAGCTTCTATCCCCAAGCCATAAAACTGCTCAGCAGCTTCTATCCCCAAGCCATAAAACTGCTCAGCAGCTTCTATCCCCAAGCCATAAAACTGCTGAGCAGCTTCTATCCCCAAGCCATAAAACTGCTGAGCAGCTTCTATCCCCAAGCCATAAAACTGCTCAGCAGCTTCTATCCCCAAGCCATAAAACTGCTCAGCAGCTTCTATCCCCAAGCCATAAAACTGCTGAGCAGCTTCTATCCCCAAGCCATAAAACTGCTCAGCAGCTTCTATCCCCAAGCCATAAAACTGCTCAGCAGCTTCTATCCCCAAGCCATAAAACTGCTCAGCAGCTTCTATCCCCAAGCCATAAAACTGCTCAGCAGCTTCTATCCCCAAGCCATAAAACTGCTGAGCAGCTTCTATCCCCAAGCCATAAAACTGCTCAGCAGCTTCTATCCCCAAGCCATAAAACTGCTGAGCAGCTTCTATCCCCAAGCCATAAAACTGCTGAGCAGCTTCTATCCCCAAGCCATAAAACTGCTCAGCAGCTTCTATCCCCAAGCCATAAAACTGCTGAGCAGCTTCTATCCCCAAGCCATAAAACTGCTGAGCAGCTTCTATCCCCAAGCCATAAAACTGCTCAGCAGCTTCTATCCCCAAGCCATAAAACTGCTGAGCAGCTTCTATCCCCAAGCCATAAAACTGCTCAGCAGCTTCTATCCCCAAGCCATAAAACTGCTCAGCAGCTTCTATCCCCACGCCATAAAACTGCTCAGCAGCTTCTATCCCCAAGCCATAAAACTGCTCAGCAGCTTCTATCCCCAAGCCATAAAACTGCTGAGCAGCTTCTATCCCCAAGCCATAAAACTGCTCAGCAGCTTCTATCCCCAAGCCATAAAACTGCTCAGCAGCTTCTATCCCCACGCCATAAAACTGCTCAGCAGCTAATCAAATGGCCACCTGGACAATTTGCCTTTATCCTCCCCTTTGTTTTTACACTGCTGCTACTCACTGTTTATTATCTATGCATAGTCACTTTACCTCTACCTGTACAAATTACCTCAGCTAACCTGTATCCCTGCACATTGACTCGGTACTGGTACCCATTGTATATAGCCTCATTATTGTTACTTTTTTATTTTTTACTTTAGGTGATTTAGTAAATATTTTCTTAACTGCATTGATGGTTAAGGGCTTCTAAGTAAGCATTTCACGATGTTGTATTTGATGCGACATCATATTTGATTTGATTCGATATGACTTGCTTCTGCAACTTGTGGAGTCACCAGCAGAGGGTAATATTTACCACCAGATGATCCCAGTTGTGTGTTTCTCTTCAGATGTTCCATAGACATCCTATAACATGACATCAGATGTTATTCAGGCACTGACCGATTGGTGTCATTATAAAGCCACATCTCATCTGGCTAGTTCTTCACACTTTGTAAGGGAGTCATAGAGCTGGTTAGTTTGGAGAGAGGAACAGCTGTTTGTTTCAAGCTCGTCTACATCTCTGTCATGCTCTCGCCACAATTCATCCTGTATCAGACAGAACATCAACAAATGTCTCAGTTTTTTAGTCTTGAATCATAGTCTCATTAGTGTTATTCCATTCTCTTTCATAGTATGTTGATGATGACCCAAGTCTTACCACAGTGCTGGTGGTGCTATTGTGGCAAGAAATTTGTGGATTCTTTCAAAGGCACCAGCTGTGTCTCAAATGACACATCCCGTATAGTGCACTCCTTTTTAATGACACATCCTGTATAGTGCACTCCTTTTAAATGACACATCCTGTATAGTGCACTCCTTTTAAATGACACATCCTGTATAGTGCACTCCTTTTAAATGACACATCCCGTATAGTGCACTCCTTTTAAATGACACATCCCGTATAGTGCACTCCTTTTAAATGACACATCCTGTATAGTGCACTCCTTTTAAATGACACATCCTGTATAGTGCACTCCTTTTAAATGACACATCCTGTATAGTGCACTCCTTTTAAATGACACATCCCGTATAGTGCACTCCTTTTAAATGACACATCCTGTATAGTGCACTCCTTTTAAATGACACATCCCGTATAGTGCACTCCTTTTAAATGACACATCCCGTATAGTGCACTCCTTTTAAATGACACATCCTGTATAGTGCACTCCTTTTAAATGACACCATATCCCCATAGAGTGGACTACATTTAAATGGCACCCTGGTCCCCATATAGGGCAACTAAATGGAGAGGGAATAGCCTAGGTTTAGGTTGTCACTGGATATTTGCCCAGGGCTATAATCCCCTGTGGCCTATGAAGTTGGGTTTCCATGGTTACTGAAAGGAAAGGACATTGATGCCCAATTAATCATTGTGTGTGTGTGTGTGTGTATGTTTTTTTCTGCGTATTTAGGATTAATTCCTGGTCCTTCTTTACTGCCCTCTCCTCTACACATTACTACTAATTTACTCTCACTTAGAGGGGAGAGTTTGAGAGGAGGAAGAGTGGATAGGATGAAAGGGGAGGGAGGGGGTGGAAGAGAGAAGGGCAGTCACGTCCTACAGGTCTGAGAAATGCCAGACTTGCAGGGCAACTTGGGAAATGATTTATACTGAAGGAAAGGAGGTTGGGAGGGTGTAGAGAGAACAAGAGGGGGGATATGATGAGTGATAAGGGAGAGGGTGAATGGCATAGAGAGGTGAAGAGGTATATATATAGAAAGGAGGGAGAAAGGCTATGGGTTTAGGGAGGAGAACCCAGGAGGATTATGTAAGCTGGGCTGACTTTAAGATGCAGAGAGGATGCTACTTGTTTACTGCTCTTCTTTCCTTCTCATTCCTTTTTCTCTCTCTCGCTCACTCTCACTGTATTGCAATGCAACTCCTGTCTCTCTCTCTCTTCTCTCCTTCTTTCCAGACACAGAGGTCTGATGTGGAGGAAACTGTCCTGCCTTCAGGCTGCTGCTGGCCTGGTCTCCCCTCCTTGAGGTCCAGGGTGTCTGACCCTGTCATCCACCCCATGGAAGGCTTAATGTCTATGGGCATGTCTGCTGCAAGAGCCTCCTGTCAGCTCCAGCCCGGGGCTACTAGGGTCAGATCAGCCCGATGCATCTGAGTCAGTCAGACCTTCCTCTCCCTGACCCTAATGTATTTCTGTTTGTGTGTGTGTGTGTTCTCACTACAGGTTCTCTGGGTACATCGCTGTATTTCGGTGTCTCTTTTGTGAAAGTTAAAGTTGGCCCCCGACGCCTTGGCCACTTCATTGACATCTGGCTGTAACTGATTGTGAAGCATAGCTGATGGTCTGTTTAACTTATTCCCAGACACATACACACTGAAGTTGTATCAAGCTGTTGCTCATTAGCCTATTAACAAGCCAACACGCACACATGCCACCCATCACGTCCAGCTCATTAACACATGTATTTCTCTATTTTATACGCAGCTGAGAGATGGGAACAAAAGCACTGGCCTGCAGGCTGCCTGAATATGGAAAGATTACACACACAGAGAGAGGGATAAATAGTCAACACTTTCAATTATTAACCTCTATCAACCATGTCAATATTAGCATGGTGGTTATTATGGTGAAGGCAGACAGCATAGTCTGCATGCAGATAGAGCAGAATGGTGTAATCTCTAGCCTGTCAGTCTCCCACCCACCCACACACCCCACCTCTCTTTTTTTCCTCTGTCTCTCTTTCATCCAAACCTCACCTGCCATGTTGCAGTACACGAGTGTTGCAAAAAAAATCCAATCATTTCTCGTGCGTGCGAACACCCGTCTGCCTAGCTAAGCACTAGAATATAACTTGATTGTAGCACATGGGGATGTGTGAAACACTCCTCAGCCTGAAGTGTTCCAATAGTTAGCTTTTCATGTGGCGCGACAGGTAAGATGCTTCAGGAGGGCATTCATGTGCTAGCAGGACAGAGGTTATGGGTTTGAGTACCGCTTCCTCGCTAAGCAAACAGTGTGGTGTCCGTTACACAAAAACACACAGCCTGTCATCGCGAGCCAGTGCCACCACTTACTTCATTAAGCACATTTACTGTTGACGCCGCCCCCTGATTGGAGGATCAAAGTGATAATTGCTGTCATGGAAACCGGGCCCCTACAGTCCTGTGATTGCAGTGGAGAGGGTGTGTCTGCCAACAAGCAAATGTTGAGACGGAGGAGTGTGTGTGTTGTGTATAACAGCATGTTATTACACCATTCTCGTTTTTGAGTTTGTATATCTGTAGATGCTCATGTTCAAGCTAAAACAAACTATTTATCCTCAGAACTAACTCCCAGGTCTGGAAAAAGTGGTACGCCCAGGTCTGGTCCAACACTGATAACTTCAGACTCAATCTACCTTCACTATCAGCTAAGTCGGCACCCTAAACACCATAACCCTGTGCACTAATTCTCCAACCACTTATTCACCAACTCGCCACCCTAATTCTCCAACCACTTATTCACCAACTCGCCACCCTAATTCTCCAACCTACTAACGTTCCACTCTAACTGCACCCTTGAAAAAATGACTGAATCTTGGTTTTCATCTCCCTCCTTTATGCACTTTCTGACATGGCTTGCGGCTCCAACCAAATCAAACTGAATTGGAAATGAAATCCTGCACTATGGCGGAGTGCTTGGAATCCTCCACGAGGGCCAGGGATTAGTTCTACTAGATCAACTGTTATATACAGCGCATTTGGAAAGTATTCAGATCCCATGACTTTTTCCACATTTTGTTACGTTACAGCCTTATTCCTAAATGGATTAAATAAATAAAAATCCTCATCAATCTGCAGACACTGCCCCATCATGATGAAGTGAAAACAGGTTTTTAGAAAAATAAACATTAATCAATCAAATGTATTTATAAAGCCCTTCTTATATCAGCTGATGTCACAAAGTGCTGTACAAAAACCCAGCCTAAAACCCCAAACAGCAAGCAATGCAGGTGTAGAAGCAGGGTGGCTAGGAAAACCTCCCTAGAAAGGCCGAAACCTAGGAAGAAACCTAGAGAGGAACCAGGCTATGAGGGGTGGCCAGTCATCTTCTGGCTGTGCCGGGTGGAGATTATAACAGAACATGGCCAAGATGTTCAAATGTTCAGAGATGACCAGCAGGGTCAGATAATAATAATCACAGTAAATGTCAGTTGGCTTTTCATAGCCGATCATTCAGAGTATCTCTACCACACCTGCTGTCTCTAGAGAGTTGAAAACAGCAGGTCTGGGACAAGGCAGCACGTCCAATGAAAAGGTTATGGTTCCATAGTCGCAATCAGAACAGTTGAAACTGGAGCAGCAGCACTATCAGGTGGATTGGGGACAGCAAGGAGTCATCAGGCCAGGTAGTCTTGAGGCATGGTCCTAGGACCTAGGTACTCCGAGAGAAAGAGAGAGAATTATAGAGAGCATACTTCAATTCATACAGGACACCAGATAAGACAGGAGAAATAGTCCAGATATAACAGACTGACCCTAGCCCCCCGACACATAAACTACTGCAGCATAAATACTGGAGGATGAGACAGGAGGGGTCGGGAGACACTGTGGCCCCATCCAACGATACCCCCAGACAGGGCAAAGCAGGCAGGATATAACCCTACCCACTTTGCCAAAGTACAGGCCCCACACCACTAGAGGGATATCTTCAACCACCAACTTACCATCCTGAGACAAGGCCGAGTATAGCCCACAAAGATCTTCCCCACGGCACAAACCCAAGGGGTGGGGGTGGGGCGCCAACCCCAACAGGAATACCACATCAGTGACTCAACCCACTCAAGTGACACACCCCTCCTAGGGACAGCATGGAAGAGCACCAGTAAGCCAGTGACTCAGCCCCTGTAATAGGGTTTGAGGCAGAGAATCCCAGTGGAGAGAGGGGAACCAGCCAGGCAAAGACAGCAAGGTAGGTTTGTTCCTCCAGTGCCTCTCCGTTCACCTTCACACTCCTGGGCCAGACTACACACAATCATAGGACCTACTGAAGAGATTAATCTGCAATAAAGACTTAAAAGGTTGAGACCAAGTCTGCGTCTCTCACATGGATGGGCAGACCATTCCATATAAAATGGAGCTCTATAGGAGAAAGCCCTGCCTCCAGCTGTTTGCTTAGAAATTCTAGGGACAGTAAGGAGGCCTGTGTCTTGTGACCATAGCGTACGTGTAGGTATGTAGGGCAGAACCAAATCGGAAAGATAGGTAGGAGCAAGCCCATGTAATGCTTTGAAGGTTAGCAGTAAAATCTTGAAATCAGCCCTAACCTTAACAGGAAGCCAGTGTAGAGAGGATAGCACTGGAGTAATATGATCAAATTTGTTGGTTCTAGTCAAGATTCTAGCAGACATTTTTAGAACTAACTGAAGTTTATTGAGTGCTTTATCCAGGTAGCTGGAAAGTAGAGATTTGCAGTAGTCTAATCTAGAAGTGACAAAAGCATGGATACATTTTTCTGCATAATTTTTGGACTGAAAGTTCCTGATTTCTGCAATGTTACGTAGATGGAAAAAAGCTGTCCTTGAAACAGTCTTGATATGTTCGTCAAGAGAGAGATCAGGGTCCAGAGTAACGCCGAGGTCCTTCACAGTTTTATTTGCGATGACTGTACAACCATCAAGTTTAATTGTCAGATTCAACAGAACATCTCTTTGTTTCTTATGACCTAGAACTAGCATCTCTGTTATGTCCGAGTTTAAAAGTAGAACATTTGTCACCATCCACTTCCTTATGTCTGAAACACAGGCTTCCAGGGAGAGCAATTTTGGGGCTTCACCATGTTTCATCGAAATGTACAGCTGTGTGTCGCCCAGATAGCAGTGATAGTTGACATTGCTTTTCTGAATGACATCCCCAAGAGGTAAAATATATAGTGAAAACAATAGTGGTCCTAAAACGGAACCTTGAGGAACACCGAAATTTACAGTTGATTTGTCAGAGGACAAACCATTCACAGAGACAAACTGATATCTTTCTGACAGATAAGATCTAAACCAGGCCAGAACTTGTCCGTGTAGACCAATTTGGGTTTCCAATCTCTCCAAAAGAATGCGGTGATCGATGGTATCAAAAGCAGCACTAAGGTCTAGGAGCACGAGGACAGATGCAGAGCCTCGGTCTGATGCCATTAAAAGGTAATTTACCACCTTCACAAGTGCAGTCTCAGTGCTATGATGGGGTCTAAAACCAAACTGAAGCATTTCGTACACATTGTTTGTCTTAAGTAAGGCAGTGAGTTGCTGCGCAACAGCCTTTTCTAAAAATGTTGAGAAGAATTGAAGATTCGATATAGGTTGAGAGTTTTTTATATTTTCTAGGTCAAGGTTTGGCTTTTTCAAGAGAGGCTTTATTACTGCCACTTTTAGTGAGTTTGGTACACATCCGGTGGATAGAGAGCCGTTTATTATGTTCAACATTGGAGGGCCAAGCACAGGAAGCAGCTCTTTCAGGTGTTTAGTTGGAATAGGGTCCAGTATGCAACTTGAAGGTTTAGAGGCCATGATTATTTTCATCATTGTGTCAAGAGATATAGTACTGAAACACTTGAGTGTCTCTCTTGATCCTAGGTCCTGGCAGAGTTGTGCAGACTCAGGACAACTGAGCTTTGAAGGAATACGCAGATTTAAAGAGGACATTGTGGTATTATTAGTATTGTAGTATTATTAATCTGTAATCCAAACCCTTACAGCAGCTGTTACTGTAACGGCCCCTCTCTCTCTGCTCCAATATGGACACAGCACATTAAAAACAAATTAATCTCCAATTCCTCATACACTATTCATTCAGCTCTCTCTCGCTCTCACTCTCACTCTCTCTCTCTCTCTCTGTATGAGAGCGAGAGAGAGCTGAATGAATAGAGAGAGAGAGAGAGAGGGGGAGAGAGAGAGAGTGTAAGGGAAGGAAGGAAAGAAGAGGGAAAGAAAGAAGGAGGGAAGGAAGGAAGGGACAGGGAGGGAGGGAGGGAGGGAGGGTTTGGAGGGAGGGAGGGAGGGCCAAGATAAATCTGTAAATAACCAGGTATAAGATAATGTGCTCTCATTGTTGAGGGGAAAACAATTCCCTGTCCCCATCTCCCTCCTATGTCACCTGCAAGAGGTGTAGATAAGGTATTGGGATTATACACCTGTATGTGTGCACCGTGTATGTGTGTGTATGTGTTTGTGTGTGTGCACTGTGTGTGTGTTCTCTCTCTGTTCCCCCTCTCTGTATTTTCTCCCTCTCTGATTCTAGTTGTATAACTTTCTCCCCCTCTTTTTGATCTTCTGGTCCTCCCTTCCTCTTTGTATCTTTCTCTCCCTCCCTGTTCCCCTTTATACCTCCTCCCTCCACCTCTCTGTATTTCTATCTGAGTATGCAATCCATATCTGAGATTCAGAAACTCACTATCAAAGTGAATTGCTGTGACTCAGTTGTAAACAAAGGCAGCCTGCAATCTGCTTGTTTTATTTCTCCCAAAGTGGCTTTTTTGTCACCTTCGGCAGTACTGATTCTGAACAATGTGTGAACGCAGATTACACAGTGAACCCAACTTCACTGAAACTTCAAAATAACATTAGCAATTATTTTCTTCCCTAAATCATGTGGCCCCATAGAGACGGGTGACATCATGTCGATACAGACATCTTAAAGAGAGAGTGGAGGCCTGTTAAGTTGTGCGCTAACACTCGCCCACACACTCCTACACACACACACTAAGTGAGAAAGTGGCTATCAGGTTGCCATGATGCCAATCGAATGCATAAAACAGAAGGTGATCGATCTGAGAGGAGGAGAGATGTCCTGTCCTTTTACACTTCAAATATATGGACCTACAGTACCTGGTCCTTTCACCTGCTGACAGGAAACATGAGGGGTGCACCTCAATTATCTAATTTTGGCTTCAACTCCTCATCTTCTCTCCTTGATCTTAATGCTCTTAATGCTCTCCTCTTCATCTCCATAGTCTTGGCTGGCTTTGTCTTCTCTCAAATCATTCATTTTCCTGCCCCCCCCCCCCCAGTAGTTACTGGGTGTATTGATACAATATCCAAAGTGTAATTAAAAACTTCACCATGCTCAAAGGGATATTAAATGTCTGCTTTTTAAAAATTTTACTCATCTACCAATAGGTGCCCTTCTTTGCAAGCCATTGGCAAACCTTCCTGGTCTTTGTGGTTGAATCTGTGTTTAAAAATTCACTGCTCGACTGAGGACCTTACAGATAATTGTATGTGTGGGGTACAGAGATGAGGTAGTCATACATGTTTTTTTATGTTAAACACTAGTATAGCACACAGGGTGAGTCCATGCAACTTATTAATATGACTTGTTAAGCAAATGTTTACTTGTGAACTTATTTAGTCTTGCCACAACAAAGGGGTTGAATACTGAGTTAAGACCAGCTTTTCATGTTTTTATTCATTTGTAAACGTATCTAAAAACATACTCCATTTTGGCATTATCTGGTATTGTGTGTAGGCCAGTGACACAAAATCTAAATGTAATCCATTTTAAATCCAGGCTGTAACACAACAACATGTGGAACAAGTCAAGGGGTGTGAATACTTTCTGAAGGCACTGTATGATATTGGGATTACACACATGGACATTTCCTATGGCCAGATATGGACTCATTAGCAGTGGGGAAAAGTACTTCGGTAAAATTACTATAAAGTGCTACTTAAGTCGTTTTGTGGGGTATCTGTACTTTACTTTACTATTTATATTTAGTTAAGTTTTACTTTTATTTCACTACATTCCTAAAGAAAATAATGTACTTTTTACTCCATACATTTTCCCTGACACCCAAAAGGACTTGTTACTTGTTGAATGCTTAGCAGGACAGGAACACCATCCAATTCACGCACTTATCAAGAGAACACTGTCATCAATACAAATACATAATTTGTAAATGATGTCTGAGTGTTGGAGTGTACCCCTGGCTATCCATACATGTTATAAACAAGTAAATGGTGCCATCTGTTTGCTTAATATAAGGATTTTGAAATGATTTTATACATTTACTTTTGATACTTAAGCATATTTTAGCAATTTCATTTACTTTTGATACTTAAGTATATTTAGAACCGAATACTTTTAGACTTTTATTCAAGTAGTATTTTACTGGGTGACTTTCTGTTAAGGTATCTATACTTTTACTCAAGTATGACAATTGGTACTTTTTCCACCACTGCTCATTTGATATCCTGAGATATGTGACATCCTATTTTTCTCTCTTCATGTTGACAAATACTAACGGCATACATAGCATATCTGTGTTTTCTCAGCACATTCAAGATAGGAAGCTATAATAGGTGCAGATATCTCTTAGCTGAGGTCCCTCGAGATGGTATATACATGGTATGGCCGGACATGGACTAATTAGATATCCTGAGATTGGCCTATGTGGACATCTTATTTTCTCTATATGTTGACAAATATTGACAGTAGGCCTACATAGTATATTTTCTCAGCACATACATGGTCGTTTTTTTATTGTATTACCATGGCAGGAAAATACCATGGTATTTGCACCAGTACCATGTTTTTTTCCTGCCATGGTAGTGACCAAAAAAATAAATATTGTTTTGATAGTACTAGCTACCATGGTGCAAAAAAATACAATGGTTTTGTGCTAGCAGTGAAACAAGAAAGCATGGTCGTTGTTTACAATATTATGATGGTCTGTGTCCCACCATTTTTGGAGTAAAGTGACCAAAAACGTTGCATTTTATGGTACTCACATAATGCAACATTGACTACTCGCTCTGCAATGGCAAAGTGTAGGCCTAGTATCAGTGGCGGTCAGTCAAATCAAATCAAATGTATTTATATAGCCCTTCTTATATCAGCTGATATCTCAAAGTGCTGTACAAAAACCCAGCCTAAAACCCCAAACAGCAAGCAATGCAGATGTAGAAGCACGGTGGCTAGGAAAAACTCCCTAGAAAGGCCAAAACCTAGGAAGAAACCTAGAGAGGAACCAGGCCTATGAGGGGTGGCCAGTCTTCTTCTGGCTGTGCCGGGTGGAGATTATAACAGAACATGGCCAAGATGTTCAAATGTTCATAAATGACCAGCAGGGTCAAATAATAATAGTCACAGTAGTTGTCAAGGGTCTAACAAGTCAGCACCTCAGGAGAAAATGTCAGTTGGCTTTTCATAGCCGATCATTAGGAGTATCTCTACCACTCCTGCTGTCTCTAGAGAGTTGAAAACAGCAGGTCTGGGACAGGTAGCACGTCCGGTGAACAGGTCAGGGTTCCATAGCCGCAGGTAGAACAGTTGAAATTGGAGCAGCAGCACGGCCAGGTGGACTGGGGACAGCAAGGAGTCATCATGCCAGGTAGTCCTGAGGCATGGTCCTAGGGCTCAGGTCTTCCGAGAGAGAGAAAGAAAGAAAGAGAGAATTAGAGAGAGCAGACTTAAATTCACACAGGACATCGGATAAGAGGAGAAGTACTCCAGATATAACTGACTGACCCTAGCCCCCTGACACATAAACTACTGCAGCATAAATACTGGAGGCTGAGACCGGAGGGGTCAGGAGACACTGTGGCCCCATCCGATGATACCCCGGACAGGGCCAAACAGGCAGAGTAGGCCAAACGTTCAGTACCGTTTAAGATGAGGGAGGACAATTTTTTTTCTTCCATGAGCATGGCCTTATTTCTATTACAGTATGTTGGATGACTGTCATTCATATTCCATTCACCCAGCTCAATGTAACATCGATAGGTTTAGGCTATTACATGATACTCAAATTTTCCCAATACCCATCGTGAGGTTCCTACAACCTAGCCTATGAATGAAAGTTTACAACATAGGTGCACACAGGTCGAGAGAAAATTTGAGATGACAGACACTGACACATTCAATAGCACCTTGCACACTCTTGCCTGCATCTATCGTATCTAGGGTGTAATCATTAGTCCAACAGTTGCAAACATGAGTTTCTATTGTACAAATTCTGTTATTTGTATCCCCGTTTTGTTTGCTTCCGTTTATGAAACGTTTTTCAACAGAATTGGCAGAATGAATACACACACCCCTGATGATAGCAGCCACGTTGTATTCATTCTAGCCTCTATGCACTCTCCTCCTCTCACCTTTTCCCTTCGTTTGTGGACTTCAAATGAACACATCATCTGTCCCCAACACATAGTTGTCCCCATATTAGCTAAAGTAACGTTCTAGTCAACATAGCTAATAGAACATTAGTAGTTTAAGCTTTCAGTACTAGATTCATTCTCTAATCCTTTGATTGAGTGGACAACATGTCAGTTCATGCTGCAAGAGCTCTGATAGGTTGGAGGACGTCCTTCGGAAGTTGTCATATTTACTGTGTAAGTCTATGGTAGAGGGTGAGAACCAATATCCTCCTGGGTTTTGTATTGAAGTCAATGTACCAAGAGGAGGACGGAACCAAGGGGAGGACGGAAGCTAGCTGTCCTCCGGCTATACCACGGTTCTACCCTACAGAGTGCTGTTGAGGCTACTGTAGACTACTGTAGACCTTCATTGCAAAACAGTTTATTCTATTGACAACATGTTCTACAGCTTGTTCTAATGACAACATGACTAGCTACGTTATGAAATGTGATCTTACAGTGTTAGGCTTTCACAAGGCAATTCAGATAATTTTTTTTTTAAATTTGTGAGCATAGAAAAGAGTCATGATTCAGGTGCTTGTTCTGCGACTCATTTCTTCACAATAGACAAACATATGTCATTCTGTTCAGAACAACCCAGGGCATGACACCACGTGATCTTGTAACTGTACATCAAACATAGTGATAAAAAACGTTGACATTGTATATGGCATGAGAAGTGCACATTTGGGTGTTTGGCTTGATCGTATGGCATCAAAGCGTTATTTATTATAATACTGAATTTCATATCTTTCAAAATACATTGAGTCTTCTTAATTTATAGCATTTCCCCCACAAAGACAAGCCTGAGCTCTGATGTCATTTATATCATATTACTGTACAGCCACTGCATTCCAGTTTAGGTGCCTACCAGTGCCAATCTCTGCCATTTTTGACCCGTATACATACGGATCCCGAGTGTAAAGGGTTACCACCTCGGATAGTAGTACAGTAGTAGTATGTTATCTTGACAATTAAAATATATATTGTAACATCCTTTAAAAGTATAAAGCTACTTGTTTATTGTCAGAACAAGCCTTCTAGATATGTGTAGAATATAAAACATCACTGTCCCCCTGTTTCACCATAGGGTCTTTTTCACAACAGTTTAACATTTAAATAATATTTCAGTTTCCTGTAAAAACATATTTTCTGAGTATTAACATGTGAAATGGAGATGCTATAATAGCCAATGAATTATCAAGTCATCTACATAAATAAACCAAGGGTCGGTCAAAATTATTCCCAAGATGCTACACAATTATATTACTTCTTATAGACAGACATTCAACCGGTGAAACATTTTTTTTCAAAAGTTTGAACACACCTACTCATTACAGGGTTTTTCTTTATTTTTTACTATTTTCTACATTGTAGAATAATAGTGAAGACATCAAAACTATGAAATAACACATATGGAAATATGTAGTAACCAAAAAAGTATTAAACAACAAAATATATTTTATATTTGAGATTCTTAAAAGTAGCCACCCTTCGCCTTGATTACAGCTTTGCAAACTCTTGGCATTCTCTCAACCAGATTCATGAGGTAGTTACCTGGGATGCATTTCAATTAACAGTTGTGCCTTGTTAAAAGTACATTTTTGGAATGTCTTTCCTTCTTATTAATGCGTTTGAGCCAATCAGTTGTGTTGTGACAAGGTAGGGGTGGTATACAGAAGATAGGCCTATTTGGTAAAATACCAAGTTAATTTAATGGCAAGAACAGCTCAAATAAGCAAAGAGAAACGACAGTCCATCATTACTTTAAGACATGAAGGTCAGTCAATCCAGAAAATGGGTCTCAATTCAACGGCTCAGACACAAGACTATGCAGGCCGCTCCCAAGGACTATATCAAATCAAATGTATTTGTCACATACACATGGTTAGCAGGTGTTAATGCGAGTGTAGCGAAATGCTTTTGCTTCTAGTTCCGACAATGCAGTAATAACCAACGAGTAATCTAACCTAACAATTCCAAAACTACTACCTTATACACACAAGTGTAAAGGGATAAAGAATATGTACATAAAGATGTGAATGAGTGATGGTACAGAACGGCATAGGCAAGATGCAGTAGATGGTATCGAGTACAGTATATGAGATGAGTAATGTAGGTTATGCAAACAAAGTGGCATAGTTTAAAGTGGCTAGTGATACATGTATTACATAAAGATGCAGTAGATGATATAGAGTACAGTATATACATATACATATGAGATGAATAATGTAGGGTATGTAAACATTATATTAAGTAGCATTGTTTAAAGTGACTAGTGACACTAGCCACACTCCGATGGCCCTCACCTCCTCCCTGTAGGCCATCTCGTCGTTGTTGGTAATCAAGCCTACCACTGTAGTGTCGTCCGCAAACTTGATGATTGAGTTGGAGGCGTGCATGGCCACGCAGTCGTGGGTGAACAGGGAGTACAGGAGAGGGCTCAGAACGCACCCTTGTGGGGCCCCAGTGTTGAGGATCAGCGGGGTGGAGATGTTGTTACCTACCCTCACCACCTGGGGGCAGCCCGTCAGGAAGTCCAGTACCCAGTTGCACAGGGCGGGGTCGAGACCCAGGGTCCCGAGCTTGATGACAAGTTTGGAGGGTACTATGGTGTTAAATGCTGAGCTGTAGTTGATGAACAGCATTCTCACATAGGTATTCCTCTTGTCCAGATGGGTTAGGGCAGTGTGCAGTGTGGTTGAGATTTAGGCTTTCGTTCTCCATGGCCGAAATGAGTAAGACATTTAAGCAAAAAACAGAGATATCCCACCGACCCTTCTACTGACTCTTCCACCATTGCAGTCAAAGTAGCCACCCTTTACGTTGACAACAGTACACTTTTGGCATTTTCTCAACCAGCTTGAGGAATGAGGAATGCTTTTCCAACAGTCCTGAGGGAGTTCCCACATATGCTGAGCTGCTTTCCCTTCCCTCTGTGGTCCAACTCATCCCAAACCATCTCAACTGGGTTGAGGTCGGGTGATTGTGGAGGCCAGGTCATCTGATGCAGCTCTCCATCACTCTCATTCTTGGTCAAATAGCCCTTACACAAACAAGAGGTTGTTTTGGGTAATTTTCCTGTTGAAAAACAAATGATAGTCCCACTAAGCGCAAACCAGGTGGGATGGCGTATAGCTGCAGAATGTTGTGGTAGCCATGCTGGTTAAATTTGTCTTGAATTCTAAATAAATCACTGACATTGTCACCAGCAAAGCACCACCACTCCATCACACCTCCACCTCCTCCTCCTCCTCATCTCATAATTAAAATTCCTCAAACATACATGTATCTTATACCGTTTTAAAGGTAATCTTGTTGTTAATCCCACCACAGTGTCCGATTTCAAATAGGCTTTACAGCAAAAGCACCACGAACGATTATGTTAGGTCACCACCAAGCCACAGAAAAACAGCCATTTTTCCAGCCAAAGAGAGGAGTCACAAAAAGCACAAATCGAGATGAAATGAATCACTAACCTTTGATGATCTTCATCAGATGACACTCGTAGGACTTCATGTTACACAATACATGTATGTTTTGTTTGATAAAGTTCATATTTATATAAAAAAATCTGAGTTCACTAGTTCCAAAAATATCCAGTGATTTTGCATAGCCACATCATTCAACAGAAATACTCATCATAAATGTAGATGATAATACAAGTTATACACATGGAATTATAGATATACCTCTCCTTAACGCAACCTCTGTGTCAGATTTCAAAAAAACTTTACGGAAAAACCAAACCATGCAATAATCTGAGATGGCGCTCAGAAAAATATCAAAATTAGCCGCCATGTTGGAGTCAACAGAAACCAGAAATAACATTATAAATATTCCCTTAACTTTGAGGATCTTCATCAGAATGCACTCCCAGGAATCCTAGTTCCACAATAAATGCTTGATTTGTTTGATAATGTCCATTATTTATGTCCAAGTAGCTACTTTTGTTAGGGCGTTAGGTACACATATCCAAACGCTCGTGCAGGTAGAGAATTACTTCGGACAAAAAGTTCAAAAAGTTATATTACAGGTAGAAGAACCATTTCAAACTAAGTATAGAATCAATCATTAGGGTGTTTTTATCATAAATCTTCAATAATGTTCCAACCGGAGAATACCTTTGTGCCTAGCGAAGCAATGGAATGCAGGTCAATATCATGTGGAATGCGCGTGACCAGGAAATGGCTCTCTGCCAGTAACCTGACTCATTCAGCTCTTATTCAGTCCCACAACACAGTAGAAGCCTCATTCAAGTTTCTAAAGGCGGTTGACATCTAGTGGAAACCCTAGGAAGTGCAACTTCATCCATATCCCACTGTGAATTCAATAGGGCGTGGGTTGAATAGACCAACCTCAGATTTCTCACTTCCTGTTTGGATTTCTTCTCAGGTTTTTGCCTTCCATATGAGTTCTGTTATACTCACAGATATCCTTCAAACAGTTTTAGAAACTTCAGAGTGTTTTCTATCCAATACTAATAATAATATGCATATATTAGCAACTGGGACTGAGGAGCAGGCCGTTTACTCTGGGCACCTTTCATCCAAGCTACTCAATACTGCCACTGCAGCCATAAGAAGTTCATTGAAATGCATTCCCGGAGACTACCTCATGAAGCTGTTAGAGAGAATGGCAAGAGTGTGCAAAGCTGTCATCAAGGCAAAGGGTGGCTAATTTTAAAGAATCTCAAATATAAAATATGTTTTCATTTGCTTAACACTTTTTTGATTACTACGTGATTCCATATGTGTTATTTCATAGTTTAGATGTCTTCACTATTATTCTAAATGTCGAAAATAGTAAAATATAAAGAAAAACCCTTGAATGAGTAGGTGCGTCCAAACTTTTGACTGGTACTGTATACTGTAAATGAAAGCATGCTCAAAACAAGTCTTTAAAAAATGCAACTGTAACACATGCTACAAACAAAATAGATATCTACATAACTCCCTGATTCTAACCGATTACAAAAAACGCAAATAAATATAATCACGAGCAAAATCTTTCAGAAATTGCATATGCTCATTCTCCATATGGAATCATTTGAATATAAATTGTATTACAACTTTTGTGTTTTGTCTGGATGATTGTTCAATAGTAAATAGGAAATTCAGCAGTGTGGTAAAGGGCCTGAAAAAACATAAACTAGATACCGTAATTTCCGGACTATAAGCCGCTACTTTATTCCCACGTTTTGAACCTCGCGGTTTATACAATGGCCCCGCTAATTTATGGATTTTTCCCGCTTCCACAAGATTCATGCCTCCAAAAAACTGAGCACCGTCACATAATGTGACGTAAATCAAGCGCGCTCAAACGTCCCATCATTCTGATTACGGTAGTCATTTTGTCACCCTCATCATGGCAAAGACACAGAGAAATGCATATGATGTAGCTTTCAAGTTGAAGGCGATCGATCTGGCTGTTGGAAAAGGAAATAGAGCTGCTGCACGGGAGCTTGGCCTTAATGAGTCGATGATAAGACGTTGGAAACAGCAGCGTGACTAACTGACTCAGTGCAAAAAGACAACAAAAGCTTTCAGAGGGAAGAAAAGCAGATGGCCCGAACTAGAAAATGAGCTTGAAGACTGGGTCAACACACAGAGAGCTGACTGCCGAGGTGTTTCAACTGTGCAGATCCGACTGAAAGCCAAAACAATCGCCACCGCAATGAAGTTTGAGGATTTTAGAGGTGGACCATCGTGGTGTCTAAGATTTATGAGACGTAAAGGCCTGTCCATCAGGGTACCGACGAGTCTGTGTCAGCAGCTCCCTCCCGACTACGAGGAAAAAGTTACAAACTTCCGCAAATTCACTGATGCAAAGATAGAGGAGCATTCCATCGGCCCGCACGACATCATACATATGGATGAGGTTCCTCTGACATATGGCCTGCCTCTCACTCGGACTGTCAACAGGAAAGGCGAATCATCCGTCACGCTGAAAACAACTGGGCATGAAAAAACGCATTTCACCTGTGTTCTGAGCTGCACGGCATCGGGAGAAAAGCTTTTTTAAACGCATGACGATGCCAAAAGAGAAATTCCCGAGAGGAATTGTTATGAAAGTCAACAAGAAAGGATGGATGACGGAAGGCCTAATGCATGAATGGCATACGGAGTGTTACAGCAAGCGACCGGGAGGATTCTTTCACAAGAACAAGGCATTGCTTGTGTTGGACAGCATGAGGGCCCACATAACAGATTCCTGGGGGCACAACAAAGTATTTGCAGCCACTCGACATCAGTGTAAATCGTGCATTTAAGGTGGCGCTCCGTGTTCAGTTGGAGGCTTGGATGACAAGAGGGGAGAAATCCTTCACTAAAACGGGCCGCATGCGAAGAGCCACTTATGGTCAAGTCTGCCAGTGGGTCCTGACAGTGTGGAGCATTGTCAAAAAATCCACTATCATCAACAGGTTTCGAAAGGCTGGACTGCTGCGTGTTGTTGAGGGTAGTTCAGCGGGCCGACACCGAAGGAGATGACTTCAGTGGTTTCAGTGCACAGGAGGAGGAAGATAGTGACCAATGACTTTCTTGGTAGGCTACTGTATAATTTTTGTTACAAGCCGTGTTTCGTTAAAGCCTATTTATTTTTGTTACAAGCCGTGTTTCGTTAAAGCCTATTTATTTTTGTTACAAGCCGTGTTTCATTAAAGCCTATTTATTTTTGTTACAAGTTGTGTTTTGTTTAAAGGCTGTGTAAAGTTAATTTGTTTCAATGTACCGGTAGGCACCTGCGGCTTATAGACATGTGCGGCTTATTTATGTACAAAATACATATTTTTAATCATTCAGTGGGTGCGGTTTATATTCAGGTGCGCTTAATAGTCCAGAAATTACGGTAGTTGCTTTATGTTCATGCGAACATTGATATTCACTAGTGATGGGGACAGATATGGAAAATCCATCTAATACAGTACATCAGATAACAATAGTCTCACTACTCAGTATTTTTAACTACCATTTAACCCATAGCAAAAATACAAGATACACACTTCAAAAACTGTTATTTTTTAGGTGCTCAATAGAAAGAATAGTAGATGGTAAATATTATTTTCCATACAGTATTTGACTATAACTTCACAAGCACAATGTTTTAGAATTGTCACACCCTGACCATAGTTTGCTTTGTATGTTTCTATGTTTTGTTTGGTCAGGGTGTGATCTGAGTGGGCATTCTATGTTACATGTCTAGTTTGTCTGTTTCTGTGTTTGGCCTGATATGGTTCTCAATCAGAGGCAGGTGTTAGTCATTGTCTCTGATTGGGAACCATATTTAGGTAGCCTGTTTTGTGTTGGGTTTTGTGGGTGATTGTTCCTGTCTCTGTGTTTGCACCAGATAGGGCTGTTTCGGTTTTTCACATTTCTTGTTTTGTTAGTCTATTCATGTATAGTTTCTTTATTAAAGAACCATGAATAATAACCACGCTGCGTTTTGGTCCGCCTCTTCTTCGACTTAAGAAAACCGTTACAATAATGTGTATCCAATGGCATGTTGTGAGCATCAAATATGTCAATCTTACAGTTTCATTATCCTTATAAGGTATATACGTACGTGGCAAATCATCAGAAATAGAGGTATTGTAAAGCACTTGGCTACTTACATTTTTTTTTAGCACAGTGTTGTATGCCCCCTGCAACATTGTTAAAGAGCACATTATTTTTTATGTGACTTGTCAACTGGTACGGTATTGCCTGTCTCTGCTTACTGTGCATCAATTAAATTCAGATAATGAGATTTATTTACAGTGCATTCAGAAAGAATTCAGACCCATTGACTTTTTCCACATGTTGTTATGTTACAGCCTTATTATAAAATGGATTAAATAGTTTTTTTCCCCATCAATCTACACACAATACCCCATAATAACAAAGCAAAAACTAGCTTTTAGGAAATGTTGCTAATTTATTACAAAAAACAACTGAAATAGCACATTTACATAAGTATTCAGACCCTTTAATCAGGACTTTATTGAAGTACTTTTGGCAGCGATATCAGCCTCTAGTCTTCTTTGGTATGATGCTACAAACTTGGCACTCCTGTATTTGGGGAGTTTCTCCCATTCTTCTCTGCAGATCCTCTCAAGCTCTGACAAATTGGATGGGGAGCGTTGTTGCAGAGCTATTTTCAGGTCTCTCCAGAGATGTTAGATTGGGTTCAAGTCCGGGCTCTGGTTTGGCCATACAAGGACATTCAGAGACTTGTCCCGAAGCCACTCCTGCATTGTCTTGGCTGTGTGCTTCGGGTTGCTGTCCTGTTGGAGGGTGAACCTTCGCCCCAGTCTGAGATCCTGTGCGCTCTTGAGCAGGTTTTCATCAAGGATCTCTCTGTACTTTGCTCTGTTCATATTTGCCTCGATCCTGACTAGTGTCCCAGTCCCTGCTACTGAAAAACATCCCCACAGCATGATGCTGCCACCACCTTCCTTCACAGTAGGGATGGTGCCAGGTTTCCTCCAGACGTGACGCTTGGCATTCAGGCCAAAGAGCTCAATCTTGGTTTAACCAGAACAGAGAATCTTTGTTCTCTTTAGGTGTCTTTTGGCAAACTCCAAGCAGGCTGTCATGTGCCTTTTACTGAGGAGTGGCTTCCGTCTGGCCACTCTACCATAAAGGCCTGATTGGTGGAGTGATGCAGAGATGGTTGTCCTTCTGGAAGGTTCTCCCATCTCCACAGAGGAACTCTAGAGCTCTGTCAGAGTGACTATCAGGTTCTTGGTCACCTCCTTGACCAAGGCCCGTCTCCCCCGATTGCTCAATTTGGCCGGGCGGCTAGCTCTAGGAAGAGTCTTGGTGGTTCCAAACTTCTTCCATTTAAGAATGATGGAGGCCATTGTGTTCTTGGGGACCTTCAATGCTACAGAAATGTTTTGGTACTCTTCCCCAGATCTGTACCACGACACAATCCTGTTTCGGAGCAGTACGGACAAATCTTTCGACCTCATTGCTTGGTTTTTGCTCTTACATGTGCTGTCAACTGTGGGACCGTTATATAGACAGGTGTTTGCCTTTCCAAATCATGTCCAATCAATTGAATTTACCACAGGTGGACTCCAATCAAGTTGTAGAAACATCTCAAGGATGATGAATGGGAACAGGATGCACCTGAGCTCAATTTTGAGTCTCATAGTAAAGGGTCTGATTACTTATGTCAAGGTATTTCTCTTTTTTTTAATTTCTCAAAATTTCTCAAAACTGTTTTCACTTTGTCTGAGAATTAAAAATATATATATTTTAGAATAAGACTGTAACGTAACAAAATGTTTAAAAAAGCCAAGAGGTCTGAATATTTTCCAAAGGCACTGTATAACTTAGATATTTCAGCAATGCATTGTACATTACACTTTTGGTTCAGTAGTTACCAGTTGAGCTGTTTGATTAAGTGATATTTATTTTTATTTTTAACATGACAAAGAAAATAATAATAAAAGTAAAGTGAATATTGCATTGCATTTTGAAAAGCAGATACTTAGATTGAATATGTATCCAAATTGAAAGAGTGATTTCGTGCAGTGATCAAATGACTTTGTGAATTTGTTTGTTGTACTCAGTCAAATTAAAATGGGACCTGTTTCAAGAAATTAGGCGTATGTCGCAAGTCACTACTTCACAGGAGTTTTTTTTAATCAAAATGCATTTTTTGGCAGAAATGCGTTCTGGAACATGTGAACTTTCATGTGCCTTAAAAACAAACGTGTATGTCATCTGTAAATACAAATACAATTGTTAAATTACAAGCCTGGTTGGTTTAGCCATGGAAAAAGCCAGCAACCTTCCCCGCTAGCTATGATTGACTGAGATAATGGATGGGCTGGACACACCGAGAGATGAGTTCAGATTGGTCTGTCATGTAGCGCACTTCTGTCTATATCATGAGCAGTATGTGTAGATAATCATTGCTACCGCAGCTTTTTTGAAAGATATAACGTTAGCCGTAGAAATCTGCAAAAGTTGCTACTGCTCACAAACACATTGCTGCCCAGAATTTAGCAGGCGCTGTCGACAAAGATCAGCGGGAAAAAGTTGTGATGGACTACTTTTCTGCACAAGGTTCAGTGTGAACCAAAGTGACTTGATAAAACAAGCTGTAGCTAGCTACAAACCAAATATAAAAGCTGCCATGAAGCGTTCATCCATGCATACGGTAAGAGTCTAGTTACATTTTCTAATTTTACCAGAAAGTATTTTTCATTGCAAGTTTTACATTACATTTTTTATTTATTTCACCTTTATTTAACCAGGTAGGCTAGTTGAGAACAAATTATCATTTACAACTGCGACCTGGCCAAGATAAAGCAAAGCAGTGTGACACAGACAACAACACAGAGTTACACATGGATTAAACAATAAACAATAAACAAGCCAATAACACAATAAACAAGTCAATGACACAGTAGAAAAAAGAAAGTCCATATACAGTGTGTGCAAAAGGCATGAGGAGGTAGGCAATAAATAGGCCATAGGAGCAATTTAGCAGATTAACACTGGAGTGATAAATGAGCAGATTATGATGTGCAAGTAGAGATACTGGTGTGCAAAAGAGCCGGAAAGTAAATAAAAACATTACGGGGATGAGGTAGGTAGATTGAGTGGGTTAGCTGCTAGGTTAGCTGCTCAGATAGCTGATGTTTAAAGTTGGTGAGGGAAATAAAAGTCTCCAACTTCAGCGATTTTTGCAAATCGTTCCAGTCACTGGCAGCAGAGAACTGGAAGGAAAGGCAGCCAAATGAGGTGTTGGCTTTGGGAATTATCCGTGAGATAAACCTGCTGGAACGTGTGCTACGGGTGGGTGATGTTATTGTGACCAGTGAACTGAGATAAGGCGGAGCTTTACCAAGCAAAGACTTATAGATGACCTGGAGCCAGTGGGTCTGGCGACGAAGATGTAGCGAGGGCCAGCCAACTAGAGCATACAGGTCGCAGTGGTGGGTGGTTTAAGGTGATTTGGTAACAAAACGGATGGCACTGTGATAGACTGCATCCAATTTGCTGTATTGGAAGCTATTTTGTAGATGACATCGGCGAAGTCGAGGATCGGTAGGATAGTCATTTTTACTAGGGTAAGTTTGGCAGCGTGAGTGAAGGAGGCTTTGTTGCAAAATAGAAAGCCGATTCTAGATTTGATTTTGGATTGGATATGTTTAATATGAGTCTGGAAGGAGAGTTCAGTTCAGCCAGACACCTAGGTATTTGTTGTTGTCCACATATTCTAGGTCAGAACCGTCCAGGATGGTGATGCTATTCGGGCGGGCGGGTGCGGGCAGCAAACGGTTGAAAAGAATGCATTTGGTTTTACTAGCGAATAAGAGAAGTTGGTGGCCACGGAAGGAGTGTTGTATGGCATTGAAGCTCGTTTGGAGGATAATTAGCACAGTGTGCAAGGAAGGGCCAGAAGCATACAGAATGGTGTCGTCTGCGTAGAGGTGGATCAGGGAATCGCCCGCAGCAAGAGCGACATCATTGATATATACAGAGAAAAGAGTCGGCCCGAGAATTGAACCCTGTGGTACCCCCATAGAGACTGCCAGAGGTCCGGACAACATGCCCTCCGATTTGACACAATGAACTCTGTCTGCAAAGTAGTTGGTGAACCAGGCGAGGCAGTCATTAGAAAAACCAAGGCTATTGAGTCTGTCGATAAGAATACGGTGATTGACAGAGTCGAAAGCCTTGGCCAGGTCGATGAAGACTGCTACACAGTACTGTCTTTTATCGATGGCAGTTATGATATCATTCAGTACCTTGAGCGTTGTTGATGTGCACCCGTGACCGGCTCGGAAACCGGATTGCACAGCAAAGAAGGTACTGTGGGATTCGAAATGGTCAGTGATCTGTTCATTAACTTTGCTTTCGAAGACTTTAGATAGGTAGGGCAGGATGGATATAGGTCTGTAACCGTTTGGGTCTAGGGTGTCACCCCCTTTGAAGAGGGGGATGACCGCGGCAGCTTTCCAATCTTTAGGGATCTCGGACGATATGAAAGAGAGGTTGAACAGACTGGTGATAAGGGTTGCAACAATGGCGGCGGATAATTTTAGAAAGAGAGGGTCCAGATTGTCTAGCCCAGCTGATTTCAACGGGTCCAGGTTTTGCAGCTCTTTTAGAACATCTGCTATCTGGATTTGGGTGAAGAAGAACCTGGGGAGGCTTGGGCAAGTAGCTGCGAGGGGGGATTATCATGGATTTATTGGTGGTGACCGTGTTAACTAGCCTCAGTGCAGTGGGCAGCTGAGAGGAGGTGCTCTTGTTCTCCATGGACTTTACGGTGTCCCAAAACATTTTGGAGAAATTTCTGCTTGAAAAAGCTAGCCTTTGCTTTCCTGACTGCGTGTATTGGTTCCTGACTTCCCTGAACAGTTGCATATCGCGGGGACTATTCGATGATAGGGCCACAGGATGTTTTTGTGCTGGTCAAGGAGTGAACCTAGGCTATATCTGTTCTTAGTTCTGCATTTTTTGAACGGGGCATGCTTATCTAAGATGGTGAGGAAATTACTTTTAAAGAATGACCAGGCATCCTCGACTGGCGGGATGAGGTCAATATCCTTCCAGGATACCCTGGCCAGGTTGACTGAAAAGGCCAGCTCGCAGAAGTGTTTTAGGGAGCGTTTGACAGTGATGAGCGGTGGTCGTTTGACCGTGGACCCATAGCGGATACAGGCAATGAGGCAGTGATCGCTGAGGTCCTGATTGAAAACAGCAGAGGTGTATTTGGAGGGCAAGATGGTCATGATAATGTCTATGAGGGTGCCCATGTTTTCGGATTTAAGGTTGTATCTGGTTGGTTCCTTGATGATTTATGTGAGATTGAGGGCATCTAGCTTAGATTGTAGGACTGCCGGGATGTAAAGCATATCCCAGTTTAGGTCACCTAACAGACGAACTCTAATGCTAGATGGGGGTCGATCAATTCACAAATGGTGTCCAGGGCACAGCTGGGAGCGGAGGGGGGTCGATAGCAGGTGGCAACAGTGAGAAACTTATTTCTGGAGAGATACATTTTTTTAATTAGAAGTTTGAACTGTTTGGGCATAGACCTGGAAAGTATGACAGAGCTTTGCAGGCTCTCTCTGCAGTAGATTGCAACTCCTCCCCCTTTGGCAGTTCTATCTTGACGGAAAATGTTGTAGTTCGGTATGGAAATCTCAAAATGTTTGGTGGCCTTCCTAAGCCAGGATTCAGACACGGCAAGGACATCCGGGTTGGTGGAGCGTGCTAAAAAAACAAACTTAGGGAGGAGGCTTCTGATGTTAACATGCATGAAACCAAGGCTTTTTCGATCAAAGAAGTCAACAAATGAGGGTGCCTGGGGACACGCAGGGCCTGGGGTTTACCTCCACATCACCCGAGGAACAGAGGAGGAGTAAAGTGAGGGTACGGCTAAAGGCTATCAAAACTGGTCGCCTAGAGCGTTGGGGACAAAGAATAAAAGGAGCAGATTTCTGGGCATGGTAGAATAGATTCAGGGCATAATGTGCAGACAGGGGTATGGTGGGGTGTGGGTAAAGTGGCGGTAAACCCAGACACTGAGTGATGATAAGAGAATAATAAGTATCTCTGGACATGCTGGTTATAATGGGTGAGGTCACCGCATGTGTGGGAGGTGGGACAAAGGAGGTATCAGAGGTATGAGTGGAACTAGGGGCTCCATTGTAAACTAAAACAATGATAACTAACCTAAACAACAGTATACAAGGCATATTGACATTTGAGAGACATTCAGCGGGGCATAAAGTAATCACAGGTGTTGATTGGGAGAGCTAGCTAAGACAGCAACGGGTAAGACCACAGCTATCAGCTAAAACAACAACAACAGGTAAAATGGCGATGAATGGGCAGAGAGTGTCGGTTAACTACACACAGGGCCTGAGTTTGCGGCTGGGCTGACAGATAAACAAAAAATAAACAGAATGGAGAACCGTGATTAATGGACAGTCGAGCAGGCATCAGCTATGTAGCCAAGTGATCATTTGATCCAGGGGGCAGCAATAGATGGAACAGGGAAGCCGCGGAGTAGTCGCTACTACGCTAGTAGCGTAGAAGTTAAAGCCTACTGTTAGCTAGCTAGCAAACTTTAGCTTGCTACTCGTGATAGTTTTAGAGAAAACTGCTGTGGAAAACTCGGCCAGAAGCTAGCAAGTGTCAAGTGAATCCACAACATCACCACAGCAAACAAAGTTACACTCGTTTGAGATACTAGCTAATGATGTTATAATGTCACAATTTATTATATAGATAGATCTGCTCTATAAGGTTTTAAATAGGTTATGCTAGCTAACATTAGCTATGTCGACTAAGTTATCTAGCTAGGTTAGCCAGCTACTGGGGGTGTCCTCGGATGGGGCCACAGTGTCTCCTGACCCCTCCTGTCTCAGCCTCCAGTATTTATGCTGGAGTAGTTTATGTGTCGGGGGGCTAGGGTCAGTTTGTTATATCTGGAGTACTTCTTCTGTCCTATTCGGTGTCCTGTGTGAATTTACGTGTGCTCTCTCTAATTCTCTCTTTCTCTCTTTCTTTCTCTCTCTCGGAGGATCTGAGCCCTAGGACCATGCCTCAGGACTACCTGACATGATGACTCCTTGCTGTCCCCAGTCCACCTGGCCATGCTGCTGCTCCAGTTTCAACTGTTCTGCCTTATTATTATTGGACCATGCTGGTCATTTATGAACATTTGAACATCTTGGCCATGTTCTGTTATAATCTCCACCCGGCACAGCCAGAAGAGGACTGGCCACCCCACATAGCCTGGTTCCTCTCTAGGTTTCTTCCTAGGTTTTGGCCTTTCTAGGGAGTTTTTCCTAGCCACCGTGCTTCTACACCTGCATTGTTTGCTGTTTGGGGTTTTAGGCTGGTTTTCTGTACAGCACTTTGAGATATCAGCTGATGTACGAAGGGCTATATAAATACATTTGATTTGATACTGTCATGGGAGCTATGTTCAAAAACGTTCACATGTAAACATGCAGTGTACAGGCTATTTTGAAAATATGATTATATTAAATTAATGCACAATTAAATGATGAGAATATTTATTTGTAGATTACAATTTATGGTTTGGCATAAGTAGTGTGAAAATATATTTTGACCTTTTCATGGATAACATTAGCATAATGTTTTCTGTTAGAGAGTGGAGAGGATGAAGACTGGATAGGAAGAAGAGTGAAAGAGAGAGGAGGAAAGGTAAAGACATGATTACAGAGCCTGCCAATTTATTATTGCAAACCATTTTTTTTTATAAAATACAAAAAAGAGGCAAGCAATGGGAATCTGTTAACCAAAGTATTTTATCTAATAGTGTACTATTTATTATTAAAGATTGGAGAAGGAGAGGAAAAATTAAGGGAGTAAAAATAGTGAAGTGAGGATAGTGTGGAAGAGTGAGGTGGAAAGGTAAAGAGCAGGAAGATGAGTGAAGAAAAGAGGATGAGAAAGATTGGAGGAGAAGAAAAAGTTAAGAGAGTTAGAAGAGTGACACAAGGAGAGTGAAGAAGAGCAGACAGAGGATGTACAATGGCTCTTTCCAAGAAACGGAAGTGCCATTTTAATGACAACATGATGAGAGAATTTCCATTTATACGCTCAGGTCAAGACGATAGAATGGTTAACGGCACCCTTTGTAATTCCTCTTTTTTCTGACATGAAAGCTTTATGAGCCAAAGTTTACATGTGCTAGGACAAAATGTGAAGTCATAGTGAGTAACGTGTTAGCACCATGAATTTGTTTCCCTGTCCATTGATGCTTCCAATCATGGACATGTAAAGCTGCTGCCAGTAGTAGTCAGATATTGTAAGATATATGGTGGCAACACATCTGTGGAAACAAAACTGCATGATTGTGTTGAATTGAAAGGAGAAACAGCAGAGGAGATTGCAGCTGAGGTCCTGGTGGTCATCCAAAAATGTAACCTGGAAAACAAAGTCGTGGCATTCTCTGCCAACAACACAAATACCAACTTTGGAGGACTGAATAGGCTGGGGAGAGTCAATGTCCATACCAATGTTAAAAATGCTCTGCAGCAGGAGGTGATTGGCTTAGGTTGTCCTGCCCACATCATTCATAACACGACCAGAACAGCTTTGGATAGGATTCCCCTTGATGTTGAGTACCTGCTCACAAAGATATTTGGATATTTTCACCGTCAGAGTAGAAAGACTGAAGCGCTTTTGTGAGTTTTTTGACCAGGAGTACCATAACATTTTCGGACACAGCAATGTTCTCTGGCTGTCCATGCTCCCTGCTCTAGAAAGAGTGCTGAAAAGGTATGTGCCATTGAAATCCTTTTTTCTTTCTGAAGACAAATGCCCTGTTGTCCTGTGAGCAATGTTCGAAGATCCACTGACTGAACTTTGGCTGGCCTTTGTCCATGGAAACGTGACCATATTCAGTGACATGATCAAGATGCTTGAATCCCAGGACCGCTGTGCTTTGGAGGTAGCTGCAATTCTGAGAAACATTGAGGGAAAATCGACTGCAAGGTGTGATGACAACTTCATTCCAGTTTTGGTCAGAGGACTTCTGAGAGAGCTAGAGGGAAATGGAGCCATGTCTAAAGAGAGTTCTCTCAAAACATCCCAATCATTCTTCACTACGGCTGTGAACTACTTGCAAGCATGGGGAAAGCGCACAGATAATCTAAAATATTTACATGGTCTCCTTTTAAAAAGGCAACCTCAGCGTGAAGAGATCCAGAAGGCAGCAGGCACACTGCAGGAAAAATGCCCAAAGGTGACCATCAATGAGGATGCATTGTTTGACGAGGTTACTGGCCTGCAAGAGTTCCTAAAGGGGGGATCGCTTGAAGAATGGAAAACATCTGAGACACCGCTTAGTCAGAGATGGAGCACGGTGGAGACACCGCTTAGTCAGAGATGGAGCACGGTGGAGACACCGCTTAGTCAGAGATGGAGCACGGTGGAGACACCGCTTAGTCAGAGATGGAGCACGGTGGTTACCCACTTCAAAGAGAACGACATCCCACACACTAACGTGGCTAGATTAGCGTCTGTTGTCATGTGCTTACCTGGAAGTAATGCACCAGTCGAGAGAGTGTTCTCATAAATGAATGATATATGGACAGCAGCAAGTAATGTGTTCACTGTTCCTACCATCAAGGCCATGCTTATTGTGAAGACAAACTTCAACCTCCCCTGCCAGGAGTTCATGGAGAAGCTGGCCAAAGGCAGAGTAATCCTGAAGAAGATACATTCTTCTGAGAAATATACAGATTAGATTGGTATAAGTATATTATGTAGTTACCAATCACATCATCGTCTTATTTCTTTATTATGTTGTTAAGTATTTCACATATACTATTGTCTGTTTCTTCAGTTTTGCTCATGTTCTCTTCTGCTCTTATTCTACCCAGACTACCAGGACCACTGTTCAGATTGGACAGTTCTGTCTTGTCTGTAGTGTTTCTGTAATATAGTTGTTTTCTCTATCACAGTGTGCCAGTTAGACTAAATACATTAAACCGGAATTGTCCCCCTTTTTCATTTCATAGATAATAACATTGGATATTTTAATGATATATTGACCGCCGAACTGGAAATGTCCCCGGTTTTAATATCAGAAATCTGGTCACCTTACTGTAGCTATCTATGGGTTGGGATTATGGTTAATTGTTTAGTTAGCTAGCTAGCTAACTACCTACATGTCGAAACAAAGGACCACTTTACAAGATAATGATTACATAACCATCAAGTTAGCCAGGTGTGTCTGAGGGTGATTTATGGCCATCTATTGTATTTTATGAACATGTGTACATATTTGGACAATATTGTCCCATCCACTTAGCTAGATGTTATTGGTGGGTGTTTATGGCATTTCTTTCACATGACCCATCAATTTAGACAAGTGTCTGGGTAAGCATCATCTAGTAATTATAAAATAGTTATACAATATTTTTATCTGGACACTTTCAAAGTCATATTAGGATATAGACCAAGGACTAGATAAAGTATATTTTTACTTTGAGTTTTCCTTAGTGTAAAGAAATGGGTGGGGATAAGGCTTAGGAGGGTGTGAACGATGCTGAATAGATATAGACAAAGAAGAGCTCTCCAGGTGTACCAAAATATTCAAGTGCCGTTTAATCAAGTTCATCAACTTTCAAAGCAGAATAACTTTCCCATTGTTCCTCAACTGCAGTGTTGATATACCATTTTGTAGCGGAGTCTCTACTTTTATCCAATGTAAAAAAATAAAAAAAAACGATAATGTTGCTACATAAGATCGAATTGAGGCGGTGGGTCACAAATGTGCAGAGTTTTTAAACATAAACCATTTTGATGACCTGAATACATTTTTGTGCCAAGAGTTGTGAGAATGTTCACATCCTCAAACGTTTGGACACACCTAGTCATTCAAGGGTTTTTCTTTATTTTTAAGATTTTCTACATTGAAGAATAATAGTGAAGACATCAAAACTATGAAATAACACATATGTAAATATTAAATCATTACTCTCCTTCTTGGTCAAATAGCCCTTCCACATTCTGGAGGTGTGTGTTGGGTAATTGTCCTGTTGAAAAACAAATGATAGTCCTACTAAGACCAAACCAGATGGGATGGCGTATAGCTGCAGAATGCTGTGGTAGCCATGCTGGTTAACCCATTTGATCCCGAATATTTCCCAGACATGAAAAAATCCAAATCAAGTGTCATTAGTAACATTTTGCGGTAATTAATCATTATTTTTTGAAATTTTAATGGAAAAGTAGGTGAAAAAGTGTGTTTTATGGTCGGTCACAATTAACATATTTCTCCTATGCAGTTATCAAAGTTCTTATATATCCCAACCCAGTTATTAAAACCTCTTGAGGCAAGGGGGCAGTATTTTGATGTTTGGATGAAAAACATACCCAAATGAAACTGCCTATTGCTCAGGCCCAGAATCTAGAATATGTACAGTGCCTTGCGAAAGTATTCGGCCCCCTTGAACTTTGCGACCTTTTGCCACATTTCAGGCTTCAAACATAAACTGTATTTTTTTGTGAAGAATCAACAACAAGTGGGACACAATCATGAAGTGGAACGACATTTATTGGATATTTCAAACTGAAAAATTGGGCGTGCAAAATTATTCAGCCCCCTTAAGTTATTACTTTGTAGCGCCACCTTTTGCTGCGATTACAGCTGTAAGTCGCTTGGGGTATGTCTCTATCAGTTTTGCACATCGAGAGACTGACATTTATTCCCATTCCTCCTTGCAAAACAGTTCGAGCTCAGTGAGGTTGGATGGAGAGCATTTGTGAACAGCAGTTTTCAGTTCTTTCCACAGATTCTCGATTGGATTCAGGTCTGGGCTTTGACTTGGCCATTCTAACACCTGGATATGTTTATTTTTGAACCATTCCATTGTAGATTTTGCTTTATGTTTTGGATCATTGTCTTGTTGGAAGACAAATCTCCGTCCCAGTCTCAGGTCTTTTGCAGACTCCATCAGGTTTTCTTCCAGAATGGTCCTGTATTTGGCTCCATCCATCTTCCCATCAATTTTAACCATCTTCCCTGTCCCTGCTGAAGAAAAGCAGGCCCAAACCATGATGCTGCCACCACCATGTTTGACAGTGGGCATGGTGTGTTCAGGGTGATGAGCTGTGTTGCTTTTACGCCAAACATAACGTTTTGCATTAATGCCAAAAAATTCAATTTTGGTTTCATCTGACCAGAGCACCTTCTTCCACATGTTTGGTGTGTCTCCCAGGTGGCTTGTGGCAAACTTTAAACGACACTTTTTATGGATATCTTTAAGAAATGGCTTTCTTCTTGTCACTCTTCCATAAAGGCCAGATTTTTGCAATATACGACTGATTGTTGTCCTATGGACAGAGTCTCCCACCTCAGCTGTAGATCTCTGCAGTTCATCCAGAGTGATCATGGGCCTCTTGGCTGCATCTCTGATCAGTCTTCTCCTTGTATGAGCTGAAAGTTTAGAGGGACGGCCAGGTCTTGGTAGATTTGCAGAGGTCTGATACTCCTTCCATTTCAATATTATCGCTTGCACAGTGCTCCTTGGGATGTTTAAAGCTTGGGAAATCTTTTTGTATCCAAATCCGGCTTTAAACTTCTTCACAACAGTATCTCGGACCTGCCTGGTGTGTTTCTTGTTCTTCATGATGCTCTCTGCGCTTTTAACGGACCTCTGAGACTATCACAGTGCAGGTGCATTTATACGGAGACTTGATTACACACAGGTGGATTGTATTTATCATCATTAGTCATTTAGGTCAACATTGGATCATTCAGAGATCCTCACTGAACTTCTGGAGAGAGTTTGCTGCACTGAAAGTAAAGGGGCTGAATAATTTTGCACGCCCAATTTTTCAGTTTTTGATTTGTTAAAAAAGTTTGAAATATCCAATAAATGTCGTTCCACTTCATGATTGTGTCCCACTTGTTGTTGATTGTTCACAAAAAAATACAGTTTTATATCTTTATGTTTGAGGCCTGAAATGTGGCAAAAGGTCGCAAAGTTCAAGGGGGCCGAATACTTTTCAAGGCACTGTATATAATTGTCAGATTAGGATAGAAAACACTCTAAAGTTTCCAAAACTGTCAAAATATTGTCTGTGAGTATAACAGAACTGATATTGCAGGCGAAAACCTGGGGAAAATCCAACCCGGAGGTGCTGTTTTTCCTGAAAGCTCTCTGTTCCATTGCCTGCCTTCGCTCAATTTAAAGGGATATCAAGATCAGATTCCTTTTCCTATGGCTTCCCCATGGTGTGAACAGTCTTTAGACATAGTTTCAGGCTTTTATTTTGAAAAATTTGCGAGAAAGATCACATTGCGTCATTGTATGGCTGGGTGCCAGCAGCGTTTTGCATGCGCAACTACTTGGAGCAGACATTTTCTCTCTCTCTCCTATTGAAGAAGCTACAGTCCCGGTTGAAATATTATCAATTATATATTGTAAAAACAACCTGAGGATTGATTATAAAAAACGTTTGACATGTTTCTACGAACTTTACAGATTCTATTTGGAATTTGTCTGCAATGTCGTGACCACTCGAGCCTGTGGATTTCTGAACATAACGCGCCAACCAAATTGAGGTATTTTGGATATAAAGATAATCTTTATGGAACAAAAGGAACATTTATTGTGTAACGGGGAGTCCCGTGAGTGCAAACATCCGAAGATCATCAAAGGTAAGCGATTAATTTTATTGCTTTTCTGATTTTCGTGACCAATCTACTTGGCTGCTAGCTGTTTGTCTACTGAGAGAGATGTCCTTACATAAACGCTTGGTATGCTTTCGCCGAAAAGCTTTTTTGAAATCTGACACACCATTTTATGAAAATGAAATATTTTTAGTAATTTAATTTGAATTTGGCGCTCTGCAATTCAGCGGATGTTGACGAAAATGATTCCGCTAACGGAATGGGTGCATCAAGAAGTATTAACACATTTAAAACTCTGTCACTAACAGTCCCCAGCATTGCCACTAGAATGCCCCATCACATTCTAGTGTGACTATTTTACACATCAAAAACCCTTATACGACACGATATGAATACTGAGAGCAAAGACAAAAAGACAACAACCATCAACGTATTTCAACATTGTTACTTTAGTGCAACATTAATAGTGTAACTTTATTGTAACATTTGAACTTGTACTTTAGTGCAATATTCATTGTAACATTGTCATTGTAACATTTTAGTGCAACAGTCGTGTGATTCATTCCCACTGAACATAAAGATAACATTTAGGATAGAGGTAGCCTGTAGAATATGCATTCAAGTAGAGGCCTACACTGAACAAAATACAATTATATATATATATATATATATATATATATATATATTTAAAAAGCGCCACTGGACAATGAGTGCTTATATATATATATCATAGAGTTAGGCTTCAGAACCAAGTGCAAGATTAGTTTGTACATCACTGTTTTGAACTACAATCAGTCAGACCTACTGTCATACAGGATGTCTTGAATCAATTGACCTTCTTTTCCAAAAACATTTCCGTCATTTCGATTGTCTTTTTCGTCAACTTTTCTTTTCTTCCTAGAGTCCGTTGTACTGCTTCTCCTCACCCTTTATCGACTTTTCTATTTTTCTTTTATTATCTTTTTCAGCCCTTTTTCATTCGGTCTTATCTCCTTTTCTACTGTCCATGGTATATCTTGAAGCACTCAATGTGCAGTGGCGCTTTGTATTTCTCACATGGATAGGTAGTACGTTTGTCACAATGACGACTTCTCTGGAACCGGTGCATCGTGTTGATTGGCCAGTGAGAAGCTTTGTCATATCATGCCTGATCTTCAACAGTAGCAGCCAGTAAAGATCTCCTTCTGTGGCTCAGTGGTTTCGTGCCAAACGTTTGCATATTTGGGCTGTATACTACGTTTGTGTTTTGGAATCACATCAGTGGCAGGCCTCTTCGATCGTTTGAACGCTCAATCTTTATTTTTGACCACCTGCAGCTTTTCCCTTGGCTCTTCTGGCTGAACCCTCTGGCGGGTAGAGGCCCTTGGCTCTTCTGGCGGACCCCTATGGCTTGTAGAGGCCCTTGGCTCTTCTGACTGGACCCTCTGGCGGGTAGAGGCCCTTGGCTCTTCTGACTGGACCCTCTGGCGGGTAGAGGCCCTTGGCTCTTCATTATCAACAATGGAGGGGGCCGGGGGAGGTTGTGGATGGGGGGATGGTGAGGGGTAGGTCATCATCACTGATAACGTTCCTGTCATGATCTGTTTGCATAGGTTCAGCATATGCATTCAACAGCCTGGCTGGCAAATGGCCTGTCCATATTCCATAACTGACCCATCGCTATCACAATCACTAAGGACAGCATCTTTCTCATTTTGATTGATAACTGCAATGTTGCATGCCTTGTTTGGGCAGTCACCTAGATCCAACATATCCAGAACTTGACTCAATGTGAATCTAAAAGAAAGAACAGAGTAGAAAGTTAGGTAGAACAAGAACTATGTACAGTGCCTTGCGAAAGTATTCGGCCCCCTTGAACTTTGCGACCTTTTGCCACATTTCAGGCTTCAAACATAAAGATATAAAACTGTATTTTTTTGTGAAGAATCAACAACAAGTGGGACACAATCATGAAGTGGAACGACATTTATTGGATATTTCAAACTTTTTTAACAAATCAAAAACTGAAAAATTGGGCATGCAAAATTATTCAGCCCCCTTAAGTTAATACTTTGTAGCGCCACCTTTTGCTGCGATTACAGCTGTAAGTCGCTTGGGGTATGTCTCTATCAGTTTTGCACATCGAGAGACTGACATTTTTTCCCATTCCTCCTTGCAAAACAGCTCGAGCTCAGTGAGGTTGGATGGAGAGCATTTGTGAACAGCAGTTTTCAGTTCTTTCCACAGATTCTCGATTGGATTCAGGTCTGGGCTTTGAGTTGGCCATTCTAACACCTGGATATGTTTATTTTTGAACCATTCCATTGTAGATTTTGCTTTATGTTTTGGATCATTGTCTTGTTGGAAGACAAATCTCCGTCCCAGTCTCAGGTCTTTTGCAGACTCCATCAGGTTTTCTTCCAGAATGGTCCTGTATTTGGCTCCATCCATCTTCCCATCAATTTTAACCATCTTCCCTGTCCCTGCTGAAGAAAAGCAGGCCCAAACCATGATGCTGCCACCACCATGTTTGACAGTGGGGATGGTGTGTTGCTTTTACGCCAAACATAACGTTTTGCATTGTTGCCAAAAAGTTCAATTTTGGTTTCATCTGACCAGAGCACCTTCTTCCACATGTTTGGTGTGTCTCCCAGGTGGCTTGTGGTAAACTTTAACCAACACTTTTTATGGATATCTTTAAGAAATGGCTTTCTTCTTGCCACTCTTCCATAAAGGCCAGATTTGTGCAATATACAACTGATTGTTGTCCTATGGACAGAGTCTCCCACCTCAGCTGTAGATCTCTGCAGTTCATCCAGAGTGATCATGGGCCTCTTGGCTGCATCTCTGATCAGTCTTCTCCTTGTATGAGCTGAAAGTTTAGAGGGACGGCCAGGTCTTGGTAGATTTGCAGTGGTCTGATACTCCTTCCATTTCAATATTATTGCTTGCACAGTGCTCCTTGGAAGCTTTAAGCTTGGGAAATCTTTTTGTATCCAAATTCGGCTTTAAACTTCTTCACAACAGTATCTCGGACCTGCCTGGTGTGTTCCTTGTTCTTCATGATGCTCTCTGCGCTTTTAACGGACCTCTGAGACTATCACAGTGCAGGTGCATTTATACGGAGACTTGATTACACACAGGTGGATTGTATTTATCATCATTAGTCATTTAGGTCAACATTGGATCATTCAGAGATCCTCACTGAACTTCTGGAGAGAGTTTGCTGCACTGAAAGTAAAGGGGCTGAATAATTTTGCACGCCCAATTTTTCAGTTTTTGATTTGTTAAAAAAGTTTGAAATATCCAATAAATGTCGTTCCACTTCATGATTGTGTCCCACTTGTTGTTGATTCTTCACAAAAAAAATACAGTTTTATATCTTTATGTTTGAAGCCTGAAATGTGGCAAAAGGTCGCAAAGTTCAAGGGGGCCGAATACTTTCGCAAGGCACTGTATGTGTATAAGTATGATCCCGCCTGTCACTATTGTTGCCGTCAACATGTTTACTCATTATATGACCACACTGAACACAGTTGAGTATTTGCAAATGCATATATCAATACTAGACACCTTAAAGATGATGTGTACCAAAGATCTTTGTCCTATCTTTATGTTAACATACTTTACTAACCTTTTGTTTGGGAGCTTTGATGCAGCCATCCTCTTCTCATGGTGCAACCAGGAAGGAAACAGCTCTGGTTATGTGACAATTTACAATAAACACGTGACACTGCACATGTTTCATTGAGACCCTTATTTATTTCAATATTGGCTGGAAATGCATTGATAGATCATTCAGTAACATTTTTAGAGCGTTATAACAGAAAATGATTTTTTTTTTAAGGTCACTATTGTGATCGATGGGATTATATAGGTTAACTGTGCCTTAAATAAATCACAGACAGTGTCACCAGCAAAGCACCCTCACATCATCACATCTCCTCCTCTATGCTTCACGGTGGGAACTACACATGCAGAGATTATCCATTCACTTACTCTGCATCTCTCAAAGACACGGCGGTTGGAACCAAAAATCTCTCATTTGGATTCATTTGACCAATGGACAGATTTTCAAGGGTCTAATGTCAATTGCTTGTGTTTCTTGGCCCAAGCAAGTATCTTCTTATTATTGGTGTCCTTTAGTAGAGGTTTCTTTGCAGCAATTCGACCACGAAGGCCTGATTCACTGTCTCCTCTGAACAGTTGATGTTGAGATGTGTCTGTTACTTGAACTTATTTGAGCCGCCATTTCTGAGGCTGGTAACTCTAATGAACTTATCCTCTGCAGCCGAGGTGACCCTGGGTCTTACTTTCCTGTGGCAGTCCTCATGGGAGCCAATTTCATTCATTCAGCCAATTTCATTCATTATTCTATACATGGTACATACACAGTCTTATGGTATGTCTTACCCCTGTATTGTTCACGGGCTTACTGACTCATGGTAATACACATACAGTGTAGGCCTACATGCTACCCCTATACACCCCATTATCTACTACTGCCACTCAACTATATACAGTATATAGGCCCCACCTCATAGAACCCAGATCGTTTCTCTCTATCAGTACTAGCATAGTTGAAGTCAGAACACAACTGCCTGAAGAGAGTCATACAAACAAGCCATTTTTTTTGTATTTTTGTATTTAATTTACCTTTATTTAACTAGGCAAGTCAGTTAATTAAGAATAAAATCTTATTTACAATGACAGTCTACCGGGGAACAGTGGGTTACTGTATGGGGCGTCTGGGGCTGTCAGGTCAGAGTTGCGTCTGAACATGCAAGCTCACGGTGACGTCTGGGCATTTCGCCTATCAGTGTTGCCAACTTAGTGACTTTGTCTCTATATTTAGTGAGTATTCAGACCCCTCTAGCAACACATTTTCAAAAAAGCCACTAGCGACAAATCTAGTGTCTTTTTCTGGTGTTACTGGAGACTTTTGTAGACTCTGACATAAAAGCACGTATCGTTCTTACTCTTCTCAACAAGCAGCGGATGCTGCCGTGGGCCCCACCCCTGTCCCAAAGCACTCACAGGCGGTCCAGTCCTGGTGCAGCAGTCCCTCCCAGCTGCAGTCAGAGCAGGAGATGTTCACCCCTCCACGTCCAGACTGCAAATTAATTGCGCATGCGGGAAACCGCCGCTTGCTGGGATGTAAATGTAAAATGTTCTTTGTCTAAAATAAATCACTGCAAAAAAAAAAAATCCCTGGATTTGACTCACACAGCCTCAGTCACTTACTCACCTTGTCCACTGTGTGTGTGCCTCTCTGTGACATAAGCTAAACATCTAGCTGGCTAGCTCATGTCTCAGTTTAAACTGTACACTCAAAAATACAGAAAGGAGTGGGAATCAAACCCTGAATTCAAAGGCTGGTTGAAGCTGTTTATTGGAGATGGCCTCAAATATCTGGTTCTTATTCGCTGTGTGCCACTCTCTGCAGCTTACTCATTTGTAGTTCTAAACATATTTAGGATGTTTTTTACTCACTTTTTGTCTCTCCCATGACGTTATTCCTCTCTCCTACAGCATCCATCACAATTACATGCACATTGCCAATTATGCAAATGAGGTAATGCCGTCATTCAGCAACTTCTAGCGACTTTTAGGACAGCCAATTGCTACTTTCCTTACTGAGGAGTTGGCAACACTGGCACCTATACCCCATTGTCCAAGTTCCTTAACCTGTGAGAATGCTTGTAGTTGTGATGGGCTAGTCAGGAGGGGGGGGGGGGGGGTGTCTGTGTGTATTGCTGGGGAGGGGCTGTGTATGTGGGTCTGGACAGTTATCACTCAAATAAGTCAGGAAGTTGTCTCCAGCTGTGTCTTGGATATTTAACATAACAACTCTAAAGCTACATATCAAACCCACTCAGAACAGCGGGAGTGATATTTACATCCTGGTGTATATGTATTTTGTATTTATTATGGATTCCCATTAGCTGATGCCAAGGCAGCAGCTACTCTTCCTGGGATCCGGCAGAATTAAAGCAGTTATTCCGTTTTAAAAACATTACAATACATTCATTTCAGAATTCACAACACACTAAGTGTGTGCCCTCAGGCCCATGCGCCCTCAGGCCCATACTCACTAAGTGTGTGAAGTCCCGCCCCCCTTATAAATCACAAGATTTGGCAATTAAGCATTTTTAGAGTTGAACTGTCCAGACCCACAAACCCAGCCCCTCCCCACCAATACACACAAACCCCCCTCCTGACTAGCCCATCACAACTTCAAGCATTCTCACTGGTTAATGAATTTGGACAATGGGGTATAGGCGTCATGCCCTGATTGTCACCCTGAGCTTGCATGTCTGGACGCATCTCTGACCTGACAGCCCCAGACACCCCATATGCTAACCCTTGAACAACACACACACACTCACCCACACACACACGCAAACAAACACTGATAGACACACACACACAAACAGACAGACAGAAAAATCCATAACGGGGTATTGTTTTGTATTTTTATTTTACCCGTCTTTTTTCCCCCCAATTTCGATCTTGTCTCATCGCTGCAAAAATAGGTTGGACAGGGTGGTTAAAGGTGGCCAGCCAGGTCTTCGAGGTGCAACAGGCACAACTCTCAGTGACATTCAGAAAGCAACTGGTGAGGAGAGCTAACAGTATCCTAGACTGTCCTGATCACCGCCTCCTTGACGAACTTCTCCCCTCAGGTTATTTTAGACTTCCTAAACTCAATAGCAACATATACAATAACTATTTTATCCCACAGGCCATAAACTTTCTGAATCTGCACATTAAAATAAATAATGTCTATTTATTGCTGCACTTTTGCACAATGACTTTCTCTTTTTATCCATCTCATGTGTGTATCAGTTGTATGGCTGTCATTCTTTTTAATGTTGTGTTTCTTTTTTGTTGAACCCTGACTGCAAATCAAATTTCCCATTTGGGACGATAAAGATAACTTGAACTTGAAGTCACACCTGGGTGTGATATTAAAATCCTAGCCACTCAGAACAATGGGTGTGATGTTTACATACAACATGTGATAAAGAAGAATGAAACTAGCTACATAAGCACGATTGAATATAACACCATAAAAGTTATGAAATGAGTAACCTTACCTCGTGTGTCAGCAGTTATAAGGAATATAAACAAATATATTATGCTCCATACACACAGTGAGCTACAGTAGAAACGGTATAACACGACACACAGAAACTATTATAATGTAATAAGGCACTTACTTTGATAGAAACGCAGTTTGGATTTGAACATGGGTGTCTGTAGTGATTCCTCTAGCAATGAGACGCTGTGACACTTGGGAGTCATAAGGCCAGGGTAGCTTCAAAATACAACAGATGCTAACAGTTCTCTGACGCAATTAGCATCGTTTTCCACAGCTAATAGAAGAATGTAGCTAGCTAAGCATTGAGTAGAACACCATAAAGGTTATGAAATGAGTAACGTTACATTGTGTGTCCGCGCTTTATAAGGAATATAAACAAAAACATTATGCTACAGTAGAAACGACAAAACACGACATGCAGAAACTATTATAACGTAATAAGGCACATTGATAGAAACGCACACATTTCCAAAGTTATTATTGGTAACGAAAACAACTTTGATTGTGATGCAGGCAACATACGGAAAATGTGAACACGTGTGTGCAGGACGGGAGATGAGCAAATGCCTGCAGACTTGAACTGCACAAACAATTGGGAAGTGTTTGGGGAATTTTGTCCGGGTCAGAAATGTCAAAAAAATTAATTGGTCGGGTAAAAGTAAAAATGACTACTTTAATGTGAATGAATGAGGCGGAACACACCTCAATTCCAACTGTTATTAGAAAATAAAACACTTGTTAGAAAATAATTTAAAATTGACAAGTTGAAAACAGCCTATAAATAAAAACAGTATGCTTGCTTTGGTTTGAGGGAGGCGCTGATTAAATGTACTGTTACGTAACAATCAAATTCGGGAATGGAGAGAAGGTTCTGACATCACGTGCACAAAAAAACTCACGCTGGGGCGACCATTAGAGATATTTGGAACTCAAGCATGAAAGGGTTCACAAGGGTTCACAAAGGGTTCACAAAGTTCCAAATGAACTTCAATGCCATACAGCACTCCTTCCGTGGCCTCCAACTCCTCTTAAATGCTAGTAAAACGAAATGCATGCTCTTCAACCGATCGCTGCCCACACCTGCCCGCCCAACTAGCATCACTACTCTGGACGGTTCTGACTTAGAATATGTGGACAACTACAAATACCTAGGTGTCTGGCTAGACTGTAAACTCTCCTTCCAGACTCATATTATGCATCTCCAATCCAAAATTAAATCTAGAATCAGCTGCCTATTTCGCAACAAAGCCTCCGACACTCATGCTGCCAAACATACCCTCGTAGAACTGACTATCCTACCAATCCTTGACTTCGGCGATGTCATTTACAAATGATCCTCCAACACTCTACTCAGCTAATTGGATCCAGTCTATCACAGTGCCTTCCATTTTGTCACCAAAGCCCCATATACTACTCACCACTGCGACCTGTATGCTCTCGTTAGCTGGTCTTCGCTACATATTTGTCGCCAAACCCACTGACTCCAGGTCATCTATAAGTCTTTGCTAGGTATATCTCCGCCTTATCTCAGTTTAATGGTCACCATAGAAACACCCACCCGTAGCACGCGCTCCAGCAAGTATATTTCACTGGTCATCCCCAAAGCCAACAGCTCCTTTGGCCACCTTTCCTTCCACCTTTCCTTCCAGCTAGAGTCTTATATCTCCCTCACTAACTTTAAGCATCAGCTGTCAGAGCAGCTTACCGATCGCTGCAGCTGTACACGGCCCATCTGTAAATAGCCCACCCAGCCAACTACCTACCTCATCCCATATTTGTTTTGGTTTTTCTGCTCTTTTGCACACCAGTATTTCTACTTGCACATCCTCATCTACACATCTATCACTCCAGTGTTAATTGCTAAATTGTACTTATTTCGCCACCATGGCCTATTTATTGCCTTATCTCTTTACTTAATTTGAACACACTGTATACAGATGTTTCTATTGTGTTATTGACTGTACGTTTGTTTATCCCATGTGTAACTCTGTGTTGTTATTTTTGTCGCACTGCTTTGCTTTATCTTGGCCAGGTCGCAGTTGTAAATGAGAACTTGTTCTCAACTGGCCTACCTGGTTAAATAAAGGTGAAATGAAATGTAGAACAAATAATAAAATCAGAACAATAGGTGTGAAACAGTATTTACATCCTGGTGTGAAGTCATACATAGGTGTGATATTCAAATCCTAGGCAGAAGTCCCGTCCCAATCATAAATCAACAAGGTGTAAAACATTGTTTGACAGAAACTACCCTACAATAATTACTCACGAGCAGCGAGCATAACAATGACAGCTGGAGCGCACCTGATTGGTAGGGCAAAGCACGAATAGTATTAAAAAATAGTGAAAAAACATCTCCTACTACATTCCCATTAAAGTGAGATGAGAAAATTATGGTTAATATAGCTATTATGTCATCCATTTTAGCCTGATTAATACTGTAAAACAAAATATTGTGGTTGCGCAACATTGCGATGTTGACGCATGGTTCATTTTCATAAATTACGAACCTATAGCATTAATTATTCAAACAGACACAAACATGAAATTATGGCTGATAGTACATTTGTTGAAAGTAATGAGCATTACAAACTACAAACATGGAGGTAAGACAGATATTGTGCACTTCTCGCCAGCTGTCCCTAGGCTGTGTTTATCCCGCCCCGCCGGGCAGGTACAAAAGTAACATTTCAGTAGTTCTGTTCTCAGACTATTTATTTTCAACCATTTACCCTAGACATTAAATTATAATTGCTAATGGTAGAGGACATATCTAAATTGTTTGGCATACAATATTATGGCGTCTTTAAGCTAACTAGTTATCTAGCTAACTAACTAGCAACTTGGTTAGCTAACGTTAGCTTTTCCAGTCTGTTTTCTCATCATGAAAGAAGCATCTAGAGTAGCTACCTTGTGGAATGGCTATGCGAAATGCCAATATTTATGCGTTGACAGCTTTGGAGTGGATCACAGACCAACACTCTACCACCACATTGGGTTTGGACTGCGAGGGACCGCCGTTGATGACCCAATCTGCACCCATCGCATCGTCCATAATAACAAGCAGGGCAGCCAGGAGGATTGAGGGTGTGCAACTTTTATTTTCTGTTAAATCAATTAATGCTGCATTTAAAATTGTAAAAATTTAAATGAAATAGCAGAGATGTGCTTTGGAAATAGCAACTTTAATGAAATATGACAATGTTTGCATTTTGTGCCTACTACTGAATATGTCACCTTCATGTGAAGAAGCATAATGATTTTCAACGCCTGAATAGGTAAAATAATTTGTGCACTGGACATTTAGCCCATTTTCGAAAAGAAATACGAGGATGAGATATTGAAATATCTATGATTCAAGGAAGTCATAGGATATCTTTTGAAATGATGCATATTTTTATATGTGGAAACATATATGATCAGGTAATGACTACAGATAAAGGCTTAGATATGTCAGCATGTTGACACATACCTTTTCCGGAGTTAAAATATTCTACAAATATGTAACGTTAAACAGGTGCACGCGTATCAGGTGCGTGTCTTCAATGTATCTCACCCCAGACTCATATGTTAGCAGGGAGTTTTCGGAGGTCCAGTTTGAATCCATGAAGAAACTATCCCAAACTATCCAAATATCCTAGCTCCTAATATGATATGAAAGCATATCCTCTTTTAAATTAAATTAACATTCCAACAGTTTTCCCTCCAATCAGTGAATGGGAAATAGATCAAGTTGTGTATGTGATTTTAGAGTGTGGGTCAGAACATTCTCCTGGTGAATTTTTTTTTGACATAAATCTAATAAAATGTCAGACATCCGGAAATACTGTATACGGAAATACTGTATATAGATAAAGATACCCCCTGATATGACCCTTTTCAGTTGCCAGAGATCTGGAAAATGTCTTTAAGGCTTGTCTTACTGTGTTAACCTCTTTTGATGTCTATTCTGGATAAGAGAAGAATGGGCACAAATATGATGACTCATGCCATCATGTCTTTTTACAGTCTGTATGTCTGAGATTATTAGATACATACACGGCAGGAAGCCATCATTGAATGTTCAATGTTGTTAAATGTTCTAGTTGTAATCTAACTGAATTCAACTGAAATCAACAAAAAATGTCACCATATCATTGGATTTATGCTAAAAGTTGTGTAAAAAAATACGAAATTTCCTTACATTGATGAGTTTATTACCCCCCCAAAATCCCCGTTGATTCAACGTTTTCACATAGATTTTTTGGTGGAAACCATGTCAATTCAACCAGTGGGTTATTACGCAAATGACGTCCCCCCACCCCCCTCTCTCTCTCTCTCTCTCTCTCTCTCTCTCTCAAGATAAGACGCGCCGTCGACTGTCTCTCCCCTCCTTGCTTCTCCCCATGCCCCTCTCGTTATAAAGCTGCGTTTCCGCGCTGTGAGTCCCTCCACACAGAACAGCCCAGAGGCGGCAGAGAGACGCACCAACACATCTCACACGAGAGGGAGCGCGCATCTGTTCTGTCCGCGTGGCTACATACAGCAGGTGACTGGCTGAGCATTTACAGATAAACATAAGGTAAATTTCCGCTCACTCTCACATTTGACTTCATTCTTCAAGATGTTTGTTGCCTAGCTCTGGTGCTCCGATATTGTCCCTCTGCTTTGACGGGTATTAAAAAAGTGAGGGAATAGAGCTACGGTTTATTCAGTATTCTAGTTGTTGTCGTCTTGAAATATTGTGTTTTTTTAGACGCTGTCAATCAGTCAGTGTGGGTTAAAGATATGTTTCAGCGCGAGGGAACCCTATTGACTCCAGTAAAACGTGGATATTCTGGTTTACCGATGACCAAACGCTAATGAATTACCGGCTACCGATGTGTGTGTGTGTGTGTGTGTGTGTGTGTGTGAGGGGGAGAGAGAGAGAGAGACATAGCGAGAGAGAAGGGGGGCTCGGCTCTTTCTCCTTTCCCTCCTTTCTGTTGTGAAGCCATTTGACAGTTTGAAAATCAGTGGTAATTGTTTGCAAATCAAATTGTATTGGTCACATACACATTGTTAGCAGATGGTAATGTGAGTCTAGCAAAATGCTTGTTCAGTGTAATCTGTTTAGTTCTCGATCGTTGTCAGTTTATGGAATTTAAAAAGTTTATAATTTAACCTTATGTGGTGTAGTTAGCCTACGAGAATGTAGGTAGGCTACAGAAGGCCTAAGCTATTGTAGCCTATATCAGGGGTTCCAAAACTCTGGGGCGTGCCCCCTAGGGCGAGGGGTTGGCAGGGGGTCAAAAAAAGAACTCAGTCTGGCTTTAAACTTACTCTTGAAAGTTGTAATAGTAGAATGCACAAGGTGCCGTTTCAAAATTGGGTAGTGCATCATCAGTTCCTCTTGTCATGTTAGTCATTTCATACCTTAGTGCTATTTATAACTTGTCAGAACTGTCCAGATCAACTAGCCCATGTCAGCTAATGTTTTTTTTGTTTGTTTTTTTAAGACCATAGATATTGTTGTAATTTTTTTGTCACTCAAATATAACATGAATACACATTAGACATGGTAAAATGTATAGAATTTCAAGAAAATGTGCTTTAAAACAGTAAAATTGTCTTTGCACCCCATGACAAAATGTGTAGAATTGCAGGAAAGAAGCTTTAAACCTGCAAAATTCTCTCCACCAACAAGAGGGATGTGAACAGTTTGTGTCATGAACAGTCATGCTTATACCCATAGAAATAGATGTGGCGCTCACATGCAGGGGGAAGGGGGATGTTCCCCAATGCTGGAAGGGGGGTCTCGTGTGAAAAAGTTTGGGGAAAGATTGGGAACCCCTGGCCTGTATGATGGTAGCTAAATTTGATATCAAATAAAGATTCAGGACAGGTTAGTCTGTCAGCAGAACTCTGGTAAAGGCTATAAGGCAGAGACACAGAATTCTTTTCAATTATTATCCAGCATTTTGTCCTCCAGGAGTGGCTGTCTCACCTCAGTTCATGGGCCTTGGTAGGACCGGAAATCAACCAACCAAACAACCAATAAATGTATATGTATAGTTGGTCTTTTTATGAGGAAAAATAACAAGTGTGTGTTTGTGTGTACTTGTGTGTGTGTGTGCGGTGTATCTCACTCTGCTGTGATTTTAAATGGGTTCTGCTCTTATCAGTGTAGATAACGCCTGGCTCTGATTGGTAGATGCCCGAGTGTTCCAGGCGTGCTGTGTACCCAGGTTACTCCTGAGAAAGGATCAATACCATGCATCCTGTAACTCTGTGTGTGTGTGTGCCGCCGTGCGCGTGTGTTATAATATGTACAGTGTTGAAGACGGCACATTTTCAGTGAAACAAATGACAGTTTATTGTAACATGTACAGTGTAAAAGCAACACATTTCCCAGAGCAGGCCAACAACACACATAATGAAGTGTTACGCAATAACACAGCAGCTAACACCACAGAATAGAATGCTGAATATGGAGGGAATAACTGCAGTGGAAATCACAGTTTGTGTGTGTCTGTGTGTTTCTCTCTGTGTCTGTGTGTATGTATGTGTGTGTGTGTCTTTGTGTGTGTGTGTTTATGCCATTAGTCATCGAGTCAGACAGACCACAATAGCCTGCTCTATCATTTCACCTGCAGTTTTGACTTAATGCTCTTTAGAATCTGACATAATGTGTGTCACACACACCCATACACACATGCGCACACACAGACACTTCCATTTTACCTGTGGCCCAGCCTTAATACTCTGTAAATTAACTGTGGAGTGGAGAGCCAGAGACATTAACAGCATCTTAGAGGGGATTAGAGAACTGCCCTGCACACACACACACACACACACACACACACACACAAAGTTAGATGGGGCTGCAGCAGTTGTGCTACTCTCCCTGTTACTGTTTAAACCCCTGGTCCTGGAGTGCAAAATGCTTTAGTTAGATCTACTTTAGTTCTAGACCTGGTCCTGGAGAGCCACAAGCTTTAAATCAAATCAAATGTTATTCGTCACATGCTTTGTAAACACCAGATGTATACTAACAGTGAAATGCTTACTTATGGGTCCTTCCCAACAATGCAGAGAGAAAGAAAGTAGAGAAAGAATTAAAAGTAAAACACGTGATAATAATAAATACAAAATTAGTAATGATAACTTGGCTATATACACAGGGTACCAGTACAGAGTCAATGTGCAGGGGTATGAGGCAATTGAGGTAGATATGTACATAAAACTATGAATAAAGTGACAGATAACAAATTGTAGCAGCAGCGTTTGTGATGAGTCAAAAAAAGTTAGTCCAAAAAGGGTCAATGCAGATAGTTAAATAGTTAACCAAATAGCTACCCGGACTAACTATTTAGCAGTTTTATGGCTTAGGGGTAGAATTTGTTCAGGGTCCTGTTGGTTCCAGAATTGGTGCATTGGTACAGCTTGCCGTGCAGTAGCAGAGAGAACAGTCGATGACTTTGGTGCCTAGAGTCTGACCATTTTTAGGGCCTTCCTCTGACACTGCCTGGTATAGATGTCCTGGTATATATAGATAGAGCTACAGGCTTTACAGAGTCAAAATGACAGAGTACATTTGACTCTAATTGAAGAATATTTTGCCACAGATAACATTTGGTGCCAGTCTACGAAGGGTAAAACGTACTCTGGCAACAGTTATTTTTTCACAGTTCAACATGCTCAATTTAGTGTTGATATTTAACTCTGCGTCATTGCGTTTCACTCTGTCAGTGTTAATTAACAATATTTGTTACTTTTTTAACTCGATTCCGTTTTCAGTATTCTACAGTTAATTATTTGGAGTAATGTTTACTCTCGCAATATAATCACAATAGTGCATTCAACTCCTATGGAGTCAAACTCAACACCATTTTGGGATTTATATGGTCCCATTTGGGGTGTAATGGTGTAAAGTCTCATTTACAGTTGAAGTCGGAAGTCAAATCAAATCAAATCCAATTTTATTTGTCACATACACATGGTTAGCAGATGTTAATGCGAGTGTAGCGAAATGCTTGTGCTTCTAGTTCAGACAATGCAGTAATAACCAACAAGTAATCTAGCTAACAATTCCAAAACTACACACTTGTGTCTATAAGGTAAAGGGGATAAAGAATATGTACATAAAGATATATGAATGAGTGATGGTACAGAGCGGCACAGGCAAGATACAGTAGATGGTATTGAGTGCAGTATATACATATGAGATGAGTATGTAAACAAAGTGGCATAGTTAAAGTGGCTAGTGATACATGTATTACATAAAGATGCAGTAGATGATATAGAGTACAGTATATACGTATACATATGAGATGAATAATGTAGGGTATGTAATCATTATATTAGGTAGCATTGTTTAAAGTGGCTAGTGATATATTTTACATACACTTAGTCATTAACTCGTTATTCAACCACTCCCCAAAAGTCTTGTTAACAAACTATAGTTTTGGCAAGTCGGTTAGGACATCTACTTTGTGCATGACACAAGTAATTTTTCCAACAATTGTTTACACACAGAATATTTAACTTATAATTCACTGTATCACAATTCCAGTGGGTCAGAAATTTGCATACACTAAGCTGACTGCCTTTAAACAGTTTGGAAAATTTCAGAAAATGATGTCATGGCTAATTGACATCATTTGAGTCAATTGGAGGTGTACCTGTGGATGCATTTCATGGCCTACCTTCAAACTCAGTGCCTCTTTGCTTGACATCATGGGACAATCAAATGAAATCAGCCAAGACCTCAGATAAAACATTGTAGACCTCCACAAGTCTGGTTCATCCTTGGGAGTAATTTCCAAACGCCTGAAGGTACCACATTCATCTGCACGAACAATAGTATGCAAGTATAAACACCATGGAACCACACAGCTGTCATACCGCTCAGGAAGGGGATGTGTTCTTTCTCCTAGAGATGAACGTACTTTAGTGCGGTCAAGGTATTGGAGTGGCCATCACAAAGCCCTGACCTCGATCCTATAGGAAATTTGTGGGCAGAACTGAAAAAGCGTGTGTGAGCAAGGAGGCCTACAAACCTGACTCAGTTACACCAGCTCTGTCAGGAGGAATGGGTCAAAATTCACCCAACTTATTGTGGGAAGCTTGTGGAAGGCTACCCAACACGTTTGACCCAAGATAAATTTAAAGGCAATGCTACCAAATTCTAATTGAGTGTATGTAAACTTCTGACCCACTGGGAATGTGAAGAAACTGAAATGAATCACTCTATTATTCTGACATTTCACTTTCTTCAAATGAAGTGGTGATCCTAACTGACCAAAGACAGGGAATGTTTACTAGGATTAAATGTCAGGAATTGTGAAAAACTGAGTTGAAATGTATTTGACTAAGGTGTATGTAAACTTCTGACTTCAACTGCATATAGGTAGATATGCATTGGGCTAAGGTGACTTGTCATCAGGATATATGATAAACAGAGTAGCAGCAGCATATATGTCTGTATGTGAGTGGGTGTGTAGAGTCAGTATAAATGTATATGCATATATGTGTGTGAGCAAATGTTGTGTTTGTGTGTGTGTGTTGGAGTGACCGTGTGTAGGGCCCTGTGAGTGTGCAAAAAAAAATATTTAGATATTTAGGTCAACTCAGATAGTCCGTGTAGCCATTTAGCAGTCTTGTGGCTTGGGAATAGAAGCAGTTGTTTTTGACCCCCCTCAGTTCCCAGCTGTGCCCTGGACAGCATATGTGAATTGATTGCCCCCCATCTATCTTCAGAGTTTGTTCTGTTAGGTGACCTAAACTGGGATATGCTTAACACCCCGGCAGTCCTACAATCTAAACTAGATGCCCTCAATCTCACACAAATGATCAAGGAACCCACCAGGTACAACCCTAAATCCATTAACATGGGCACCCTCATAGATATCCTGACCAACTTGCCCTCCAAATACACCTCTGCTGTTTTCAATCAGGATCTCAGCGATCACTGCCTCATTGCCTGCATCCGCTATGGGTCCGCGGTCAAACGACCACCCCTCATCACTTTAAAATGCTCCCTTAAACACTTCTGCGAGCAGGCCTTTCTAATCAACCTGGCCCGGGTATCCTGGAAGGATATTGACCTCTTCCCGTCAGTCGAGGATGCCTGGTCATTCTTTAAAAGTAATTTCCTCACCATCTTAAATAAGCATGCCCCTTTCCAAAAAAAATAGAACTAAGAACAGATATAGCCCTTGGTTCACTCCAGACCTGACTGCCCTCGACCAGCACAAAAACATCCAGTGGCATCCAGTGATGCACTAGCATCAAATAGTCAAATCAAAGTTTGTCTTGTGCGCCGAATACAACCTTACAGTGAAATGCTTACTTAAGGCTCTCACCAATAGTGCAAAAAAGGTATTAGGTGAACAATAGTGTCCCAATCGTCGTAGTGAGGAGACCAAAGCGCAGCGTGATGCGAATACATATTTTTAATGAAAGACGAAAAAACACGAAGGTCACTAAACAAACAAAATAACCAGATGAACGTGACCATGCAACATCACATAGACAATAACCCACAAAATACCCAAAGAAGATGGCTGCCTAAATATGGTTCCCAATCAGATTCAACGATAAACTAATTGAGAACCAATCTAGGCAACCATAGACATACAAACACCTAGATGGTAAACAACCCCATAAACCTACAAAAAAAACTTAGACAGTACAAAAACACATCCATCACCCATGTCACACCCTGACCTAACCAAAATATATAAAGAAAACAAAGAATACTCAGGTCAGGGCGTAACAGTACCCCCCCACAAAGGTGCGGAGTCCGGCCGCAAAAACCTAATCAAAAAGGGAGGGTCCAGGTGGGCCTTTTTCACGGCAGCGGCTCGGGTGCTCTACCTCAGTCTTGGCCCACTTAGGTGGCGCCTCTGGAGCGGGGACCCTCACAGCGGGCCCCAGACTGAAGATCATCGTAGAGAGCGCCACTGGACGGAAAGGCGGCTCTGGCAGCTCCGGACAGGAGGGAGATTCCAGCGTGACAGGCGGCTCCTGGCTGTCTGACGGCTCCTGGCTGACGGGAGGCTCTGGCGGCTCCTGGCTGACGGGGAGGCTCTGGCGGCTCCTGGCTGACGGGGAGGCTCTGGCGGCTCCTGGCTGACGGGGAGGCTCTGGCGGCTCCTGGCTGACAGGAGCACCTGTAGGGATGAGAGAGGGACAGCCTGGTGCGAGGGGCTGCCACTGAAGGGCTGGTGCGTGGAGGTGGCACTGGATAGACCGGACTATGCAGGCGCACTGGAGCTCTTGCGCACCGAGCCTGCCCAACCTTACATGGTTGAATGCTCCCGGTAGCCAGGCCAGTGCGGCGAGGTGAAATAGCCCGCACTGGGCTGTGCTGGCGAACCGGGGACACCTTGCGTAAGGCTGGTGCCATGCCATGTACGCCGGCCCGAGGAGACGCACTGGAGACCAGATGCGTAAAGCCGGCTTCATGGCACCTGGCTCGATGCCCACTCTAGCCCGGCCTGATACGAGGAGCTGGAATATACCGCACCGGGCTATGCACACGCACTGGGGGCACTGGGGAGACTGTGGGCTCCACCGCATAACACAATGCCTGCCCGGTCCCTCTCTCTCTCCGGTAAGCACGGGAAGTTGGCGCAGGTCTCCTACCTGGCTTCACCACACTCCCCGTGTGCCCCCCCCAATACATTTTTGGGGCTGCCTCTCAGGCTTCCAGCCACGCTGCCGTGCTGCCTCCTCATACCGGCGCCTCTCTGCTTTCGCTGCCTCCAGCTCTGCTTTGGGGCGGCGATATTCCCCTGGCTGTGCCCAGGGTCCTTCGCCGTCCAGAGTCTCTACCCAAGTCCATGAGTCCTGCGTTCTTTGCCGCTGCTGGCCGTTACCATGCTGCTTGGTCCATTGTTGGTGGGTTATTCTGTCACGAACGTAGTAGTTAGGAGACCAAAGCGCAGCGTGATGTGAATACATCCTTTTAATGATAGATGAAAACAAACACGAAGTACACTAAACAAACAAAATATCAAACGCCCGTGACCACTATCAAAACTGAGTGCAAACATGCAACATCACATAGACAATAACCCACAAACCACAATACAAAACAGGCTACCTAAATATGATTCCCAATTAGAGACAACGACAAACACCTGCCACTGATTGAGAACCATATCAGGCCAAAACACATAGAAACAGACTAACTAGACATGCAACATAGAATGCCCACTCATATCACACCCTGACCAAACAAAACATAGAAACAAACAACTCAAATAATGGTCAGAGTGTGACAAATAGGTAGGTTTACCCACAACGTACGTTCAGAATGCCTGTCAGAGAAGTGAGGAGAGTACTGTTGTTCGAGACTACCTACATCATGTTAACTGGAACAGCCTTCTCAGTAACGGTTGCAATGAATCTGCCCATTTACAGGTTAGGTTATTTTAGAAAATACACATTACATATCATTTTTTAGCATAAGATCAAAAACAATTAACAGTCGCTAGTGAAAGTCTACACACTCCCCTTGAGCAGTCTCCACATTTTTCTGCCTAAAAAGTGTATTTAAAAAATATTGTTTTCCTACCGATGAACACAACCTACTCTACATTTTCAAAGTGAAAGAAAAATTATAAATCTTCAAAAGATAAATATATTATTATTAAGATATTGAGGTATTAATTGTGTATGTCTTCACAGCCCAGAGGTAATACTTGGAGGTTATAGGTAATACTTGGTGAAAGCACCTTTGACAACAATTACAGCTGTGAATCATTTTGAAAAATATTCTATCAGCCTTGCACAACTTTTAGGGCTACATACAATACCAGTCAAAAGTGTGGACACACCTACTCATTCAAGGGTTTATCTTTATCTGTACTATTTTCTACATTGTAGAATAATAGTGAAGACATCAAAACTATGAAATAACACATGGAATCATGTAGTAACCAAAAAGTGTTAAACAAATCAAAATATATTTTTTGCCTTGATGACAGCTTTTGCACACTCTTGGCATTCTCTCAACCAGCTTCATGAGGTGGTCACCTGGAATGAATTTCAGTTAACAGGTGTGCCTTGTTAAAAGTTAATTTGTGGAATTTCTTTCCTACATAATGTGTTTGAGCCAATCAGTTGTGTTGTGACAAGGTAGGTGTGGTATACAGAAGATAGCCCTATTAGGTCAACAACCAAGTCCATATTATGGCAAGAAAAGCTCATTTTTTTTATTTATTCATTTTTATTTTACTAGTTAACTGACTTAAGAACAAATTCTTATTTTCAATGACGGCCTAGGAACAGTTCAGGGACAGAACAACAGATTTTTACCTTGTCAGCTCAGGGATTTGATCTTGCAACCTTTCAGTTACTAGTCCAATGCTCTAACCAAAATAAACGACAGTCCATTACTTTCAGTCATAAATGTAAGTCAATGCAGAACATTTCAAGAACTTTGAAAGTTTCTTCAAGTGCAGTCGAAAAAACCATCAAGCGCTATGATGAAACTGGCTCTCATGAGGACCGCCACAGGAAAGGAAGACCCAGAGTTACCTCTGCTGCAGAAGTTCATTAGAGTTAACTGTACCTCAGATTGCAGTCCAAATAAATGCTTCACAGAGTTCAAGTAACAGACACATCTCAACATCAACTGTTCAGAGGAGACTACGTGAATCAGGCTTTCATGGTCAAATTGTGGCAAAGAAGCCACTACTAAAGGACAACAATAATAAGAAGAGACTTGCTTGGACAAAGAAACACAAGCAATGGACATTAGACCGGTGAAAATCTGTCCTTTGGTCTGATTAGTCCAAAGATTTTTGGTTCCAACTGCCGTGTCTTTGTGAGACACGAAGTAGGTGAACGGATGATCTCCACATGCATGGTTCCCACTGTGAAGCATGGAGGGTAGGTGTGATGGTGTGGGGGAGCTTTGCTTGTGACACTTGTGATTTATTTAGAATTCAAGGTCCGCTTAACCAGCATGGCTACCACAGCATTCTGCAGCGATACGCCATCTCATCTGGTTTGCGCTTAGTGGGACTATCATTTGTTTTTTAATAGGACAATAACCCAACACACCTCCAGAATGTGGAATGGCTATTTGACCAAGAAGAAGAATGATGGAGTGCTGCATCAGATGACCTGGCCTCCTCAGTCACCCGACCTCAACCCAGTTGAAATGGTTTGGCATTAGTTAGACCGCAGAGTGAAGGACAGCAGCCAACAAGTGCTCAGCATATGTGGAACTTTAAAACAAATGAACAAATTTGTATTTACAATGATGGACTACCAAAAGGCAAAAGGCCTCCTGCAGGGACGTGGGCTACATCAAACATCTAACAAAACAAAACACAAGTATTAACAAGAAAGTACTTAAAACCTGTTATGGATGATGCAAATTTTCGCAGCTTTTTGTTAAAAATCGCGCAACATTTCAAAGTCCTGCTACTCATGCCAGGAATATAGTATATGCATATGATAAGTATGTGTGGATAGAAAACACTCTGAAGTTTCTACAACTGGTTAAATCGGGTCTGTGGCTATAACAGAACGTGTTTAGGAGTAAAAATCCCTGGTAAAACTGTTTACCAAAAACAAAAACAAAATATTCGTCCGCCATTCAATGAATTGTTTAAGACGAGAGAAAATATATGCGAACCCCCTGTAAACGCCTACAGCTTCCACACGGTGTCGCCATTGCTATCAATATCAGAATCATTTATCCTTGGTTACAACACGAATAGACCCCTTTCTTGCAGCGCATCACAGGATGTTGTGAAACTGAAAAAATGGACGATGATTTCCAGACTTGCTGCTATCGAATACAGATCGCCCCGTGATCAATTTGATACATCATTAACGTTTATTAATACCTAAAGTTGGTTTAGAAAAGTCGTTTGAAGTGATTTGTAAAAGTTTATAGGCGACTTTTGTAATTTTAAAAAGTGACGTTGCGTCTTGTAAATGGACTTTTCTCAGCATCAGACTGGTCTTCAGCAAATGACATTTTGGATATACAATGATGGATTTAATCGGGAAAAAGACCCAATTGTGATGTTTATGGGACATATAGGAGTGCCAACAAAGAAGCTCGTCCAAGGTAATGAATGTTTTATATTTTATTTCTGCGTTTTGGGTAGCGCCGGCTACCGCAAAATCTGTTGTTTACGTGTCGTGCTGGTATTTTGGGGGGTGCATGCTATCAGATAATAGCTTCTCATGCTTTCGCCGAAAAGCATTTTACAAATCTGACTTGGTGGCTAGATTCACAACGAGTGTAGCTTTAATTCAGTACCTTGCATGTGTATTTTTATGAAAGTTTGAGCTTTATCGAGTACTTTACTCAAGTACTATAGGTGGCGCTCTGAAATTTCCGCTGTGCTATCCCTGTGCAGGGACCACCTCCATAAGAACAAGAAATAAACAATTTTAGTGCAATTGTATTCACTCTCAAAAAATTGTATTATAATGATTCAGGAAGATGTTATTCTTGTTGTTATTCACTAGGGTTAATGTTTTAATAAGATAGTTGAATTCAATCAGAAAAATGTGTAATTTGGGAATTTTTGTTTCTGTATGAAGTATTTGGCAACAAGAATAAATAAAAAATAACAATAATTTCAGTGGTCTTGTTATCATTGCAATAGTAACATATTATATCTTTCAGGTCAAAAACATAGGCAGTGTTCATAATGCTAAATAAGTATTTTGCAAGGTTTTCCCAATATTCTGACACCAATTTACATTCAAAGAACAAGTGAGACAGATTCTCACCTTTTTCACAGAGAATGCGGATATCATCAATAGCCACAAATTTGGATATCACAGAGTTACATGGATATATATTATGTAAAATTTTGAAGTGCACTTCCTTAACTTTGTTTGGTATACAGTATTTGTAAGGGAACACCCCCCCTGAAATGGACAAAAATTAATGGGAAGTCATTGGCACTGGACAAACCATGTACACAGTGTCCAATACCACTCAATTTGGCGTCGTTTCGTTCAAAGTTGATTGCAAATGCCATATGGCAAATGCCAGGTGTAACACTTTAAAATTCCAACAGGTGGCGAGCGCGCTCCACCGTGGTTTTTCATATTGCAAATGCAACACAAGTCAACATCCAAAAGCAAAATGTTGAACCCCTTAAAGTGCTTTCTTGACCGTTTTTCGAAATTCTTTCAGTTTTTGACAATTAATAATGTGTAAAAACTGTAGAATATACTTTTGTCAACTTTTATTATCATAATTTTTACTTGTGCATAAGGCATATGTTTTGTCCATTTGCAATATGTTTCAATGGGCATTTACTATCACGAATTTGGCATGCTCAAAAGTCAAACTATACTTTGCTCAAACTATACTTTTGTCAACTTTTATTATCATTTTTTTTGTTTTTTTTTACTTGTGCATAAGGCACATGTTTTGTCCATTTGCAATATGATTTCATAGGAAGTCAAAAGTCACTTTTTCTTTGGTCAAATGCCATAAGAAATTTGACGTGCTCAAAAATCCTGCAGAAATGCAAAATTGACTGGCCTGATGAACACAGGATGGCCGGGCAGTGATAGTTGTTCCTTTCCATCGCTCGTTGTGTTGACTTCATCATGTCCATTTGGTGATGTTTTTTCACTGTTGAATCATATTGCAAGTGCACGTGCATTTGCAATATGTTTCAATGGTCATTTACCATCACAAATTTGGCATGCTCAAAAATCCTGCAGGAATGCGAAATTGACTGGCCCGATGAATTCGGGATTGCTGGGCAGTGATTCTGGTTCCTCTCCATCGCTCGTTAGGGTGGATTTCAGAATGTCACTTTGGTGATGGTACCTCACTGTTTAAACATATTGCAAATGGACAAGAGTCACCAGCAAGTCACCGTCCATCAGTCAATTAGATATCAATCTGACACCAAACTGATACAAACTGACACCAAACCCACTTTCCAACTCGTTTAGTAGCCAACTATCACATACAGTGCCTTGCGAAAGTATTCGGCCCCCTTGAACTTTGCGACCGTTTGCCACATTTCAGGCTTCAAACAAAGATATAAAACTGTATTTTTTTGTGAAGAATCAACAACAAGTGGACACAATCATGAAGTGGAACGACATTTATTGGATATTTCAAACTTTTTTAACAAATCAAAAACTGAAAAATTGGGCGTGCAAAATTATTCAGCCCCCTTAAGTTAATACTTTGTAGTGCCACCTTTTGCTGCGATTACAGCTGTAAGTCGCTTGGGGTATGTCTCTATCAGTTGTGCACATCGAGAGACTGACATTTTTTCCCATTCCTCCTTGCAAAACAGCTCAAGCTCAGTGAGGTTGGATGGAGAGCATTTGTGAACAGCAGTTTTCAGTTCTTTCCACAGATTCTTGATTGGATACAGGTCTGGACTTTGACTTGGCCATTCTAACACCTGGATAGGTTTTATTTTTGAACCATTCCATTGTAGATTTTGCTTTATGTTTTGGATCATTGTCTTGTTGGAAGACAAATCTCCATCCCAGTCTCAGGTCTTTTGCAGACTCCATCAGGTTTTCTTCCAGAATGGTCCTGTATTTGGCTCCATCCATCTTCCCATCATTTTTAACCATCTTCCCTGTCCCTGCTGAAGAAAAGCAGGCCCAAACCATGATGCTGCCACCACCATGTTTGACAGTGGGGATGGTGTGTTCAGCTGTGTTGCTTTTACGCCAAACATAACGTTTTGCATTAATGCCAAAAAATTCAATTTTGGTTTCATCTGACCAGAGCACCTTCTTCCACATGTTTGGTGTGTCTCCCAGGTGGCTTGTGGCAAACTTTAAACTACACTTTTTATGGATATCTTTTAAGAAATAGCTTTCTTCTTGCCACTCTTCCATAAAGGCCAGATTTGTGCAATATACGACTGATTGTTGTCCTATGGACAGAGTCTCCCACCTCAGCTGTAGATCTCTGCAGTTCATCCAGAGTGATCATGGGCCTCTTGGCTGCATCTCTGATCAGTCTTCTCCTTGCATGAGCTGAAAGTTTAGAGGGACGGCCAGGTCTTGGTAGATTTGCAGAGGTCTGATACTCCTTCCATTTCAATATTATCGCTTGCACAGTGCTCCTTGGGATGTTTAAAGCTTGGGAAATCTTTTTGTATCCAAATCCGGCTTTAAACTTCTTCACAACAGTATCTCGGACCTGCCTGGTGTGTTCCTTGTTCTTCATGATGCTCTCTGCGCTTTTAACGGACCTCTGAGACTATCACAGTGCAGGTGCATTTATACGGAGACTTGATTGTATTTATCATCATTAGTCATTTAGGTCAACATTGGATCATTCAGAGATCCTCACTGAACTTCTGGAGAGAGTTTGCTGCACTGAAAGTAAAGGGGCTGAATAATTTTGCACGCCCAATTTTTCAGTTTTTGATTTGTTAAAAAAGTTTGAAATATCCAATAAATGTCGTTCCACTTCATGATTGTGTCCCACTTGTTGTTGATTCTTCACAAAAAAATACAGTTTTATATCTTTATGTTTGAGGCCTGAAATGTGGCAAAAGGTCGCAAAGTTCAAGGGGGCCGAATACTTTACTGTACTTCAGAGCTGGCCAAAAATTCACGACGCCATCTGTTCAAACCATAATAAAAACGTAAAACACGTAGTTACAGTCTAGTTGCGGGTCCAGTTCTGATGTTATGTGTAGGCCTAGCTGAGGCAACCCCGAATCCCAAGTTTCGGCTTGATAGGTCATTTGGTGCCCGAGCAAGACACTAATTGGTGCTGAAAATCCACTTTTTTCCATGACTTGCTACGGGGTCCTTGAATGAGCTATCGGACAGAAACGTTGGGGTCCGTCTCTATGGGCCGAGCCGGTTTCAATGCACCTAGTCTTGCGTCTCTGAGACTTTTCTAAATGTCATCATTTTCATAATGGTCAAAATGAATTGAAGTCATTGCAAAGGTACGAGGCTGTTTTTCGGTCAGAGAACCTTCTAGAGCCAAGTAACTCACCACGCACTATCGACCTGAGGTATAGAACAGGTTTCTAAGGTTTCAGAACTCTAGGTCTGACGGTTCTTTTTTAGCTCGAACAAAGCTAACTATTGCAGGCACTGTCTGTCTCTACGCACCCCAATACGTCCCTCCTTCCAAGCTCTGTGTGTGTGTGTGTGTGATTTAGTTTTTCTTTGAAATTTTATGGGAAAAATGGGGGTTGCCTAATCACACATATGAAGTTTTGGAAAGATCTCACTTTTTTAACCCTTCGAAACAGCCCCTGTGACACCAATTATGGCACTTCCGGTTGGCACAGGAAACTATAGGTAAACGTATATCCTCATTGGGGTATTCCTTTACAGAATCCTGAGTTTTAAGTGTTTACGTTAAGAACTGACCGATTTACACAGGGTTGAATGCACGATTTATCACAAACTGCTGGTTGGGTATGGAAAAACACGTTTAGGGTGATTTGAACCACTTCCGGTTGCTTCAGGAAGCTTAGAATTGACACAGGTAGACCTCATAGTGTCCTGATTGACTGTCATTGAAGACAGGTTCATAAGGCATTCATAATCCACATAGGCTTCAGGTTGACTTTAGAGGAGCAGGCAATGCATTCCTATGGGGAGAGATGTCATTGTAATCTGTGAGATCAAAAAAAACTGTTTTACTGTTAAGGGTTAATGCCACACGGTCAAGGTTAGGCTTGCACGGATCGGGAGGACCTTGGGAACATACCTGAGGTTGAATTGTGCTTCTCACCCTAACGGTTCTCTCACTGTCACCCAAAAGCAAATGACATTTAGGGCCAGGCTTCATTTTGGGCCAACTTGTTCACGGTCGCTGCACTCAGAGCGAGCTACGGTCAAGCGGGGCATCTCGTTGAACTCAGCACGGCCTAGAGAATATGGAAATGCCATTGCAGGTTCTGTGTGTCTTTAAGCACCGCACTTTGTCACTCCGTGTGTGTGTGTGTGAGAGAGAGCTTTTCTTTGACATCTGTTGGGAGAAATGACTGACTTACAGTTCATGGGGGTTGCCTAATCACACATATGAAGTTTTGAAAAGATCTGACCTTTTTAATTCTTGGAAACAGCACCTATGACACCATTTTAAGGCACTTCCGGTTTACACAGGAAGCTGAAAGTGAACACATATCCTCCTTGGGGTAGGCAATTATAGAATTTTGAGTTTTAAGTTTTTGTTCAGAACTGACTTATTTACGGAGTGTTTAGTGAGTGTGTGTTATTTCAGAAAATCACAGAAATCTCGCAGAGCTCCAAAGCACACTTTAAAAAGATTAGTATGAAGACGCTGCAACTGGATCTGTAACTGTTTAAAAAATATATATATATTTTTGAACATCACCAATTTGACATTGTACGATTTCTCTTTAATGACGATAGATAAATGGCTGGTTCTTTTTTTTATTGACACCGGAGGCTCCTTTACTTTGACGTGAAGCGGAAAAATTATTGCTCTATTTTCATTTTGGACCTTTAATCCCAGAAAAATGGCCATAACTCAAAAACCGTTGAGGCCTAGACGCCATCTTGTTCGGGGCCAACTGCCCATTATGCCAAACCTACGCTCACCAAGTTTCATCTTCGAAGTCTTTTCCGTTTTGGATATAAGGCCACGTCGTGATTCGTGATGTTTTGTACATTTGCAATATGATTCCATTCGCCCTCTTGTGGGATTTATCGGGACTTTTTTTATCGGGAAAATTTTATAAAATTTTATTATTTTATGAAACGGAAACTGAATGTCCGAGAGTTCGTTTGATGACTTCCCGGTAGATCCGGCCCTTCCGCACAGCCCGACGCCGTCCGCGAATTTTGCAAACGTTTTTGGACGTCTGGTAAGGGACCGTACATTTGCAATATGGACTTTCTCACTAACCATATGGCGAATGTCAAAATGTTCCCTTAAGGTATGTAAGGCCTTAACCATGCATTTTTCCAGACAATGTCAGGAATAAGCATGTTCCAGAAAAACTTTCCTCGCAGTGTAAGTTGGTTTTGTGAATGAAGAATTTGTCTTATATATTTATTACAACAAGATCTCTCAAGTAAGGCCACGCCTTCCAATCTGAGTTCTGGATAAACTTTGATCATTCCCAAAACTAAGATGAGTTTTCATTAGTGTAGTTAGACCACTGGGAACGGCTTTGATCACAGAAATAAACTCTCTGAAAGGTATTGGAAACTCTTTCAATGTTATAAATTGTTCATATGTGAGAATATTAACCTTGTTGTCGAAAATATCAAGAACAAAGTCAATATTCCTCTCACGTCAGCTGGGGTAGAACAATTACTTATTCCTTATAGTTATGAATTATTCCACAAAATAGCTTTATGTGGGTAAAAATTGTGCAGGAAACCAGGCCATTAAAGCTTGTTGGTGAAACCTTGCAAATTTAGCAGGTAATCTTTCATGAATGTAATTACATTTCAGTAAAATTTGAAGACCTCCCAATTCATTAAACACATTATTTGGAATGAAATACCATATTGAATTAGTATTGATCAAATATTCTTTCAACCAGTTTATCTTGAGTGTTTATTTATGTCAACAAAATCCAACACTTCTAGACCGCCTTCAGCTCTTTTGTTATTTTTTCAGATGAAGTCAAGAAAGGTCTTATTGATCTCTTTACAAGATTTACACAAGGATAATGAGGGGTACACAAAATGAGACTCCCTCTGCCTTGGACAGAAGTACTCTGCCAAGTATAGAAAGGTCTCTTTGTAGCCAATTATTAAATATATTTTTAGTTCTCTTGATTTTAAGAGAGAAATTCAAATGTTGTCTAAGTGTTTTTTTGGCAGATGTATTCCTAAATATTTAACACAGTCCTTTACAGGAATATTTTCTATTTCTTTATCATCAGAGTCAAATATTTAGAAACATTCAGCATTTAGAAACATTCAGCATTAATCCTGATGCAATAGAGAATGCAGTGATAGCATTAAGGGCATGGGCGACTTGGTCTTTGTCTCTTAAGAAAAGAGTAGTATCATCAGCCAGTTGGGAAATGTTGAATCCTTTGTTAAATATGGTTAAATATGGTTAAGCCATACAAATTTGCATTATTCAGAATATCTAGAGATAGAAATTCCACAACCAAAATAAATAAAATGGCGAAATTGGGCATCCCTGTTATACACTTCTGTTGATACTGAATCTTTTGGAAGTATTAAGGTTTAGTAGCACATAACTATTTAGATCTTTGTAAAACATGCAAATTACTTTAATAACATTTTCACCAAATCCAAAAAGTTTAAGGGACCTAAAGAGAAATTCATGTTCAATTGTGTCAAAGGCTCTACAGAATTCCAAAAATAGGACAACCGCATCTGAGTCAATTGCAACTGAATAATCTATAAGGTCCAAGACTAAACAGATGTTAGAGCTTATGTGACGGCCCTTCATAAATCCTGTTTGAGTCTCAATTATAATGGTATCTATTCCTTTCTTTAATCTTTTGGCATAAACCAGAGCAATCAATTTTTAATCAACATTTTAATAAAGTAATTGGTCTCCAATTGTCAATGAGAGAAGGGCTTTGGAATCAATGAAATAACGCCCTGTTTCATAGTGGAGACCATTTCCCCATTTTTAATGCAATCTTGAAACATATTGAAAATCGGGTCTTCTAGTAACTCAAACTGTTTATAGAATTCAACTGACAGGCCATCAGGACCAGGTGATTTCCCTTTTTTCATTGAATTCAGAGACCCTCTAATTTCTTCAATTGACACAGGTGAATCGCAAACTGATTGGAAATCATCCTCAATTACAGGGACATAATTATGAATGTGGCAAATGTAGCTTTCACAACCATCTTCCTGAAATTGAGAGCTGTAAAGGTTGTCATAATATGAATTGACAAATTATGATATTGTAATGGGATCTTTAATAGCAGCACAACATTGCTTAGAATCAAGGGCAATGGTGACATCATTGAGGACCTTTTAATGTTGCAGTGACACATCCATAACCTGAGTTGAAACCAGATTGCGTACCAGAGAGAATACTATAGACATCAAAGCCCATCAGTTGATTATTGACAAGTTTTTCCAACACTCTTGATAAACAGGACAAAATAGAAATTGGCCTACAACAGTTCGGATCAGCTTCATCTCCCCCTTTTAAATAAAGGACCGTGGCTGCCTTCCAAGCAATGGGAACCTCCCCAGAAAGGAGAGGTAGATTAAAAAGGTCAGCGTTTGACTTGGTGATGATAGGGGCAGCAACCTTAAAGAAGAAACAGTCTAAACCATCTAACCCAGATGTTTTGTTGGGGTCAAGTTTAAGGAGCTCCTCTCTGGGATAGGGGGATGCAAATGTCCCACTTGGCCAATTGCCAGGGAAAATGCAGAGCGCCAGATTCAAATAAAATACTGTAAAACTCAAACTTTCATTAAATCACACATGCAAGATAGCAAATTAAAGCTACACTCGTTGTGAATCCAGCCAACATGTCAGATTTCAAAAAGCCTTTTTGGTGAAAGCATAAGAAGCTATTATCTGATGATAGCACAGCAGTAAACAAAGAGTAGCATATTTCAACCCTGCAGGCGCTACACAAAATGCAGAAATAAAATATGAAACATGCCTTACCTTTTTGACTTCTTTTGTTGGCACTCCAATATGTCCCATAAACATCACAAATGGTCATTTTGTTCAATTAATTCCGTCCATATATATCCAAAATGTCCATTTATTTGGCGCGTTTGATCCAGAAAAAAACACCTTCCAATTTGTGCAAAGTCATTACCGCCTGCCGGGAGAAACTTTGTAGCGGGGCAGGGGAGAAAAAGGGAGGAGCATCGGGCTAGTTGCATTAGAAGGGTTGTAAGATGAGGATGGGATGGGCAAGAAGGCATGGCTGTGTCAAATAGGAATCCTGACTTGGTGATTTAAAGAGCTCAGCCATGTTCTCATTGTCAGTAACAACCACATCAACATTAAGGGACATGGGCAGCTGTGACGAGGATGGTTTATTCTCCTTTTAACCATTTTGTAGAACTTCTTGGGGTTAGACCCACAGAGGGAGAACTGCTCCTTAAAGTAACTAACTTTGGCCTTCCGGAGAGCCTGAGTGCACTTATTTCTTATTTACCTGAACAAGAGCCAGTCAGCCTGAGTATGCGTGTGTCGAGCCTTTCTAACTCTGCCAGATCACGGTCGAACTAGGGGCTAAACATGTTTTCAATTCTCATTTTATTTATGGGGTCGTGTTTGTTAACAATACCACTGATAATATCAAAAAAGAAGGTCCAAGCGTCTTCGACAGAGCAAATCAAGCTGATTCAATACCAATTTACAGAGGCCAGGTCATGAAGGAAGGCTTCCTCATAAGTTTTTTAGCAAGCGTCTATGACAAATCAGGACAGGTCCTTTCACTGAGCAGCCATTATGAACACAGGCTGTAAAACAGTGATCACTAAGGTCAATACAGAAAACGCCAGACTGATTGACTAGAGCGTCAACTCACTTGGAGCCTGTTCTAGTGGGTACTATTATATTAAACGGATATGATTGTCTGTCATGTATAATAGGGAATCATGTTAGCTTAAATAACATTTCTTAACATTTTACCTTACCGACTACACCTCACTTGGCACAGGTCTGAATCATCTCTGATTAGAGGGGCTAGATTAAAAGTGCTGCGGAGGTTGTGTGTCTGTCAGAGAGGGGGTTAGGTTGTTGACAAATATTTGGTTTGATCTTGAGCAGCCTGTCCTCCGTCTGCTGAATTATGTAAATATGCGTGTGTATGTTTTAAGATAAAGAATGGTCTCTTATGCAGAGTCGGCGTGATGAGTGATCAGATGTGAAAGACAGTCAAACTCAATCAGGACAAATATGCTATGAATGTGACACACACACACACACACACAGTCTTGTATAACTGACCCTGTGGGTACACATAATTCAGTCCCATTCAAAATCCTATTTTCCCTAACCCCTAACACTTAGCTTAACCCTAACCTTAACCTAACCTTTACCCTAAACCTAACCCTAGCTACACACGCACACACACAGTGGACTCCCCTGATCTTGCTCTGCCTCAACCCTGTATGTACTACATCATCTGTACAATTGTGTTTTCCAGTAAGAGGGCCACTAGAGACAATGCTGAATTAACATAAAGAAGCATTAGAAGGGTTACATCATGGTGAAAGTACAGGAAGTAGCAAGAAGCACCAGGAAGTACACATGGCTTCTTGCCCCATATAGTAAAATAGTTATATGGGGAATATGCCTCAAGTGAAAAGTGGTGTACTGTATGGGGAGTAAGGCTCAAGCAGAAAGTAGTATTTTGCATGGGAATAGGGTGTCATTTGAGACTGTATTTCGGTCTACCTATTTCGGTCTACCTAAGGTACTACTGAATTACTACACAAAACCTATTCATGCAGTAGTGACTATGTAGAGACTCGTAGGGATTGTGTTGTGAATGTGTAGTTTATGCACTACTCAACTGGAGTTTTGTAGTCTTTCCAGTAGAGGTTTTTGCTGTTTGATGTTGGTAGATGGAAGTAAATAAGTAGTCAAAACATTACATCTTTACTACACAGGCGCGGCATAATACACACTTGTACATGAAATAGGACAAATATAAGCACCCACCTAATTATTTATAGTTAATATTATTTTTCTTAAACAGTTTGTTAATAGTAATCAGGTACAGTTTTTACTACTTGATGTTAGTAGTAAATTAGTAGTCACAACACTAGAACCAGACTACACTGGCTTTTCGTGACCGCAGAAGAAGGCAAAACAGCAAGTAGTTGATTGTTATCTCCTGTTTTTGACAATCCCGAATGTAGTCATCCTCATTGTTTATCAAATGTTTTTTCTGTGTTGTCTTATGTGACCTCTGTTAGCAGATGATTAATAACGGCTTATAATTGGTTGTCTCTTGTGCCTGTCTTTGGTTGTGCTTGTCTTTATTTTCTAAAACGTTACGTTGTGAAGAAATGTGGCTGCAAAAAAAGAGAAAAAGAGGATCTGAAGATAGTTATGTCAATGCTGAATGAGGACAAGGCCTCAAAGGGATTAACAAAAGTGTAAATATGTCATTTAATATGTAATGAATTTCATTTAAAAAATGGCAGTTATTATCTGTTGTTTGATAATATAACTACAGTTAGAAACTTGAGGAAATTACATGTGCAATAGTCAAGTACATTTAGTCAACTTACAGGAGCAATTAGGGTTAAGTGCCTTGCTCGAGTAAACATTGACATATATTTTACTAAGTTGTCTTGTGGATTTGAACCAGCAACCTTTTGGTTAGATGATACTTGCCTTCTCATTTTGAGATTAGATTGAGATGGCGTAGGCAACTATTGTAGGTTTATAATTTGTTTATGTACAAGTTTTGAAAACGCATAAAAACCTGTTTATTTTCATACACTCTAGTCGTGGCTGCCCATAAGGTTATGGCATCACATTGCATTTAAAACATGGTTTATATATTATTGTTGTAATCAATGATTGCAGTATGGTTGAAATCCACTATTATTCTGGACTGAATCCTCCAAGGATTTACATTGGGAATCATTTATGCATATTGCCACCATCAGGAGGCGCGGTATGAACATCTCCCCTCCCCTCAACAACACTCGAAGAAAGATGGCTGTGACAACTCAAACCGTTTATGGTGACAACTCAAACTGTTTTTCCTCCTGTCTCCTTTTTCTTTCTTCTGTTAAACAGGTAATGTATGTGGTGTACACAAGCACATGATCTATAGAAAATGTTAGTCTAAATGGTTGTCTGAGTGATACTTACCGTTTATGTTGAAAGTATAAAGTTTAAATGTGTAAATTGATCGAGTGAAAACCGTTAGCAATCTTGACATCGAGATGACTGGATTTTGCGTCTAAGCTTGGCTAGCCCATAGGATAACATAAGAAATGGCACAAGCTAATATTTTGGTTTGAACCTATTGATTTATAGCTCATCTGAAGTAATACTGTGGTTTATTTTCTACTTCGTTTATATTTTCTAGGCACTGTATATCCCCATCCAAGTGTTCTATATTACAGAGTTGTATTTTGTAGAAAAACAATATGCTAATGCTAAGCTAAATGCACTAAAACTAGCCTGTCAAGTCTAGGGTTTCTATTAGCTTAGTGGCTACCGTTAGCTTGCTCAGTTTTGAGATGACTGCATTGGTTTATGGTTTATTTAGCTAAAGGTTAAAACAGGCCTCCTTATATGTGCATTTATTTTCATTAAAACAGTACATTATTGTTCACTTTTATATCATCAGAGTTTAAGATAAATATTGAGAAGGTTTATTTTGTAGTACAAGTCAATTCACAGTATTAGCTAGCATGTCTATTTTAAATACAGAGGATGTATGTTACTGTACTTAAAGTACTTTCTAGTCTTTCACAGCATCTGGCGGAATTATTAATGTTTTCCAGGCTCAAACGTTATGGTTCCAAAGAACATCTGGAGGGCGGCCATGCAACCAGGCCAACAGTTCCACTGATGGCAAGAGCGCTGTTGGGTGCTTTTGATGTTGACATGTTGCTGAAAAGCAACCTGCGAGGTATGTACAGAGATTGTATAGACCAGGCCTGGACAATTCTTTTCCATGGAGGGCCACATTAGAATAGATTTTTTTCATCACGGGCCAGAATCATACATCATGTGTATGACTATGTTGACAGATATATCTACTGTAAATCATCTCCAGATATGCTACTTTATTTTACTTTTTTAACATGCAAAGAAATGAACCACATCCATGTTCTCCTTTTGGTAGGTATTTTCATTATTAAACATCAATGAACTACACGGAGGGAAAAGTACACTGTGCATTCAGCACCACGGACAGAACTCTTAATGAGTATGCACAAAAACACAAGAAAAACAGAGCTCAACTTTACATTTAAACAACTCAATCAGTGTGAGGAGTGAAGTGTCTGATGGGTATTGACTAAAGCAGTGAAGCCAGGTATAGTTTCTGACATCACCATGCACAGGATAGGTGAGAGTCAGTAAGAGATGATATGTGTTGGAAGGATAGGACCAAAGCGCAGCATGGTACGTGTTCATACTTTTATTAACAAAACAACAAAGAGAACGGACGAAACCGAAACAGTTCTGTCTGGTACAGACACAAAACAGAAAACAACTACCCACAAGACACAGGTGGGAAAAGGCTACCTAAGTATGGTTCTCAATCAGAGACAACGATAGACAGCTGCTTCTGATTGTCTGATTGAGAACCACACCCGGCCAAACACACAGAAATAGAAAACAGAACACAAAATCATAGAATGCCCACCCCAACTCACGCCCTGACCAAACTAAAATAGAGACATAAAAAGGATCTCTAAGGTCAGGGCGTGACACTGTGCCTTGACATGTTATATTTCATCAGTGAAAATGTCTGTTCACATACATAGGTTGACACAAACAGTACAAACATCTTATAATCTTTGGAAAGTTTTGTTCATTGAGAGATGCATAGAACCTCGTCAGTGACATTGTTTTGAATAGTTCTCCAATCACTGCATCAGACTGAAGATCGATAAGCTCAAGTTGCAGGTCAGTGGGAGCGTTATCCACATTGAAGGTGAAAGGAGAGGAAACCAACAGCATGTCATTTTCCAACACTTTGAAATCTGCAACACAACGAGAAAACTCACTGTTCAAAGTACACAGCACCGATGTATACTTCTCCCGCTGGTCATCTAATAGGGAACAGACTAGTAATGTCGGAAGGTTGGTGAGATTGTTAGCTTCTACTTGGCGGATCAGGAGGAGTAATTTTCCCATGAAGGCAAGGCTGTACATTTTTTTTTATTTTACCTTTATTTAACCAGGTAGGCTAATTGAGAACAAGTTCTCATTTGGAACTGTGACCTGGCCAAGATAAAGCGTAGCAATTCGACACATACAACAACACAGAGTTACACATGGAATAAACAAAACATAGTCAATAATACAGTAGAACAAAATAAAACAAAAACTCTATATACAGTGAGTGCAAATGAGGTAAGTTAAGGGAGTTAAGGCAATAAATAGGCCATGGTGGCTAAGTAATTACAATATAGCAATTAAACAGTGGAATGGTAGATGTGCAGAAGATGAATGTGCAAGTAGAGATACTGGGGTGCAAAGGAGCAAGATAAATAAATAAATACAGTATGGGGATGAGGTAGATAGATGGTCTGTTTACATATGGGCTATGTACAGGTGCAGTGATCTGTGAGCTGCTCTGACAGCTGGTGCTTAAAGCTAGTGAGGGAGATGTGAGTCTCCAGCTTCAGAGATTTTTGCAGTTCGTTCCAGTCATGCGCAGCAGAGAACTGGAAGGAAAGACAAGAAAAGGAGGAATTGGCTTTGTGGGTGACCAATGAGCTATACCTGCTGGAGTGTGTGCTACGAGTGGGTGCTGCTATGGTGACCAGTGAGCTGAGATAAGGCGGGGCTTTACCTAGCAGAGGCTTGTAGATAACCTGTAGCCAGAGGGTTTGGCGACGAGTATGAAGCGAGGGCCATCCAACGAGAGCGTACAGGTCGCAATGGAGGGTAGTGTATTGGGCTTTGGTGACAAAACGGATGGCACTGTGATAGACTGCATCCAGTTTGTTGAGTAGAGTGTTGGAGGCTATTTTATTGATGACATCACCGAAGTCGAGGATCGGTAGGATGGTCAGTTTTACGAGGGTATGTTTGGCAGCATGAGTGAAGGATGCTTTGTTGCGATATAGGAAGCCAATTCTAGATTTAATTTAGGATTGGAGATGCTTAATGTGAGTCTGGAAGGAGAGTTTACAGTCTAACCAGACACCTAGGTATTTGTAGTTGTCCACGTATTCTAAGTCAGAGCCGTCCAGAGTAGAGGTCGACCAATTAATCGGAAATGCCGATTTCAAGTTTTCATACCAATCGGAAATTGGTGTTTTTGGGTGCCGATGAATTTTTTTATTTATTTGTATTTTATTTTTTATATATATTTTTTATACCTTTTTATTTAACTTAGGCAAGTCAGTTAAGAACACATTCTTATTTTCAATGACGGCCTAGGAACGGTGGGTTAACTGCCTTGTTCAGGGGCAGAACGACAGATTTTCACCTTGTCATCTCGGGGGATTTTCTGGATTTTTGTTTTAGATTCCGCCTCTCACAGTTGAAGTGTACCTATGATAAAAATTACAGACCTCTACATGCTTTGTAAGTAGGAAAACACTGCCGATTTTGCAATACTTGTTCTCCCCATTGTATATCTATTCCTAGTTAATTTTTTTTTAAATTAGGCATGCTTTTTTTACGATGGTGAGGAAGGCACTTTTTAAAGAATAGCCAGGCATCATCTACTGACGGGATAAGGTCAATGTCATTCCAGGATACCCCGGCCAGGTAGATTAGAAAGGCCTGCTTGCAGAAGTGTTTTAGGGAGTGTTTGACAGTGATGAGGGGTGGTCGTTTGGTCGCAGACGCATTACGCAGGCAATGAGGCAGTGATCTTGATTGAAAAAAGTGGAGGTGTAATTGGAGGGCGAGTTAGTTAGGATGACATCTATGAGGGTGCCCGTCTTTACAGATTTGGAGTTGTACCTGGTAGGTTCATTGATAATTTGTGTGAGATTGAGGGCATCAAGCTTGGATAGTGGGATGGCCGGGGTGTTAAGCATGTCCCAGTTTAGGTCACCTAGTAGCACGAGCTCAGAAGATAGATGGGGGGACAATCATTTCACATATGGTATCGAGGGCACAGCTGGGGGCAGAGGGAGGTCTATAGCAAGCGGCAACAGTGAGAGACTTGTTTCTGGAAAGGTGCATTTTTTAAAGTAGAAGCTCAAATTGTTTGGGTACAGATTTGGATAGTGTTAGGGCTCCGTCAATTCGAATCTGGTATCAGAACAAGTTATGACACTGAGTCACCGATTGTATACTATGTACTTTTATTAGCTTAGCAATAAATGGTAAGTGCAATTTTCGTATATACGGGTTCGCTGTAACACCACGCAGGGCAGTACAGAGAACTAGCCAACACCCTAATAGTTTCTTCTTAAATACTCTGACAGAAGTAGTTCCTGCTTCTGAGCTGGCCTGTCAGAGTAGAGGCTGAGCGTGGTTTAAACTCACTCAGCCTATCGTTGGCGCACAGGCTGGTCCCAGGCCCCCAGGCGCTCCCATTGGCAGGTGTAGCTGTTGCTGGGCAGAATATCTATGCGCTCATACCCTAGATACAGTTATCACACATCTGGTTCTTGTTAATGTCTAACAAAAGACAAGTTTGTTTTCGCAACACTATGCTCTGTATGTGTCCCCCATAACTCATGATAACTGCCTACACCAA